>NC_135480.1:210564073-210638491 GCF_052094955.1 Ictidomys tridecemlineatus | reverse complement strand
TAAACCTTAACCCTAAACTGTAAATTCTAACTTCTAACTCCTAACCTCTAACCTCTAACCTCTTACCCCTAAACTTTAACCCTAATCTTTACTCTTACCTTAACCCTATTTCCAACCCTTATTCCTGGCCTGCCTGCTCTTAGAGGACCCAGCAAGTTGGAAGCCTGCACTCACCTTGGCGGAGGTGCTCATGATGGTCAGAAGGCAGATCTCGGCATCCTCTTGAGCTAATGTTGTGCACAGGAAGAGCAGATGAAGAATAGCAAGAATAGTGGTGTGGCAGAGGGTGGGGAGCGTCTACTATTGTGCATGTGTGCCCGTCCTCTCACCCCCCTGAGCCTCAAGGGCAGGGTGTCTTTCCTGGTGGCACTTTGGAGTCCCTCATTCTGAGCTGGGGTTCCCTGGAAAGCACCCCCCCAGTCTCTGTTGCTGGCCCAAGTTGTATTAGATATCATACTAAAGATGTTACATGGGGCTGGGGATGTGGCTTAAGAGGTAGTGCGCTCGCCTGGCATGCGTGTGGCCCGAGTTCAATCCTCAGCACCACATACCAACAAAGATGTTGTGTCCGCCGAGAACTAAAAAATAAATATTAAAATTCTCTCTCTCTCTCTCTCTCTCTCTCTCTCTCTCTCTCTCTCTCTCTCTCTAAAAAAATAAAATAAAAAATAAATAATAAAAAATTCTCTCTCTCTTTAAAAAAATAAAGGCATGTGTGTCCATCTACACCTAAAAAAATAAATATTTAAAAAAAATTACAAAAAATAAAGATGTTACATTAGTATAAAAGTCACAAGGCATATATCAGTTTTGTATGCTACTATATGGTATCACATTATTATTAAATGTCACAAGCCACTTATTATATACGTTTTAGAAACTATAATATGACTATTATATCAAAATGAAAGACCACAGAGCAGCTATTATATTATATTTCAGATGCTGGAATTAAAAGCCAAGGATATTTTGTAATTTCCAATGTTAACATTAAAGACCACAGGGTAGTTAATATATTAGTATCAGAAGCTACACTATCCTAAAGGCCAAAGTGCACCAATTATTATTTAGTTTTATATACTCTAGTAGGATGTCACAGTAATAGTAAAGAAAACACAGTAGCTATTAAATTAATTTTAGATAGCATACAATGAATATCATATTTATATTACTTGCCAGAGAGCAAGTAATATTGATTGTAGGGCAAATAGTTAATTGATGATGCCACGGTATTGATATTACATGAGTACTCAAGGCCTCAGTGCAGCTATGTATTAATTTTAGATACTATATTGTGTGTATTATGCAAGCAAGAAATGAATTTATTACATTATTTCTAAAGGCAACACTATGGCTACTATATTAATGTTAAATGACATAGAATAGGAATTAAAGTATTTTGAGGTCACAGTATAGGTACTATATTAATAAAAAAGGAAACAGGTCAGTTATTAAATTAATTAGTTCCTATAGTATCTATATCATATTAATATTAGAGGCCATGGGGCAACTATCATATGAGCATTAAATGCTATATTAAAGATGTTAGGTTAATATTAAAAGCTACAGAACATTAATATATCAGTTTCAATGCTGTTGTATTGATATCATGTTAGTACTAATGGTCACAGGTCAGTCATTATATGAATTTTAGATGCTTTAATATGGATATTAAAAGTAAAGTCAAAGAGCACCTGTTACATTAGTTTTAAAATGTATAATACCTATATTGTATAAATTATAATTGCCACTGGAAAGCTATATACTTTAGTATGGATATTATATTAATATAAAAAGCCACATTGTTGCAATTATATTAGTTTTAGATTGTACAGAATAGATATCATATTAGTACAAAGTTCCACAGGTCAGCAATTGTATTACTTTTGGAATCTCTAATACATGTAATATATTTATTATAATCACTATGGGCCAGCTATTTTGTTAGTTTTGAATACTATGTTATAGATATCATATTTGTCCTAGAGGTCACAGGACAGCCATTATATTATAAAATAGGCCACAGTATATGTATTATATTAATATTAGAGACCACAGGGCAGCTAATATCTTAGTTTTAGAGGCCAAATTAGGCATATTATGTTAATATTAAAGACCACAGGGCAGTTATTATTTCAGTCTTGTGACCAAAGTATGGATATTATATTAATATTAAAAGCCAAAGGATGTTTATCACATTGGCTTTAGAGGCTGTAATATGTATATTATATAAGCATTAAGGGCCACAAGGAAGATAATATATTAGCTTTAGAAGCTATAGTGTGGATATCATAATAGTCTTTAAGGCTACAGGGAAGCTATTTTATTAGCTTTAGATGCCACATGTGGATAACATGCTACTAATAAGGACAAATGAACAGCTAGTATGCTAGTGTTATATGTTACACTATGGATATCATATTAGTATAAAAGACCACAGAACAGCTCTTACATCCATTTTTCATGCTACAATATGAATATGATGTTAGTATTAAATGCCACAGGGCAGCTACTATATTGATTTTAAATGATATATATCACATTAAATTAAAAGCTAGAGGATAGTTATCCTACCGGTTTTCAATGCAAGAGTATGATTATCACATTAATATGAAAGACCATAGAGCAACTATAATATCAGTTCTGATGCTATAGTATGAATAAAATATTATTAAAAGACAGGACAGCTCCTAAATTTGTTGCAGATGCACTAGTATGAATGTTATATTAATACCAAAGGCAACTGGACAACTGTTACATCAGTTTTAGATGCTACACAGGGCAGTTTTAGATGCAATAGTATGGATATTATAGTAATACTGAAGTTTCAGGGTAGCTATTTTTCAAGTTTTCATGTAGGAAATATGTTACATTAATACTAAAGGACATAGGGCTGCTATTACATCAGTTTTAGAAGCCAGATTATGGATATACTAGTAAAGGCAACAGGATGGCTCTCATAGTAGTTTAAGATGCTATAGTATACATATTATGTTAGTATTGAAGGCCAAAAGTCAACTTTTTTTTAAACTTTTGATGCTGTAGCATGGATATCATATTAATATTAATGGCCATAGTGCAACTAATATATCAGATGTCAGATGCTGCACTGTGGATATTAGTAATAAGGACTCAGAGAATATATTACATTTGTTTCAGAGACTGAAAATATATATATATATATATATATATATTTCACATTAAAAGGTTAATGTTATATTAACCTTTAATTAATATGTAAAATATATTATCATATTAATAAATACATCAATATATTACTATATTATTATATGTTAATATATAATATATACATATATATTTCACAAAAAGTTCATCTATCTTATTAGCCTTAGATTCTGTAATATGGATATTACATTAATATTAAAGGCCACAGAGCAGCTGTTTGAACACTTTGACATGCTAAAGTGTACATGTTTTTACAAGTATTAAAGGCCAGAGACTCACCACTATATTAGTTTAAGAGACTTTAGTATGGACAGCATGGCTATTGCATAATTATTCAACATCACAGGGCATATATTATATCAGCTTTAGTTGCTACAGTATGAATATATAACTATTAAAATCACAGTACACTTAATGTATAATATTTGATTCTATAATATGGGATACCATATTGGTGTTAAAGTACACAGGACAGCAAGTAGTTTTAGGTGCTACAGTTTGCACGTTGTTTTAATCTTAAATTCTTCAGAGCAGCAATTATATTAATTTTAGATACTATAGTATGGAAATCATATTAGTTATAAAGGCCACAAAGCAGCTATTATTTCTTATATCAATTTTAGATACTACAGTATGGATTCTGTGTTTGTATTAAAAGAACAAAGGACAGCTATTATTTTAGTTTCATAAGCCAAGTATGGATGTTATATCAATATTAAAGGCCATGGTGCAGCTATTATCAATTTTAGATGCTAATATCCTCACATCATATTATTATGAAAGGCTGAAGGGTAGCCATTATTTTATTGGGTATAGCATGAATATTGTATTAGTATTCAAGGCACAAGGCAGTGGTTATGTCGGTTTTAGATGATATGATGTGAATATCATGTTAGTATTGGAAAACACTGAGCAGCTATTACATTACCTTTAAATGATATAGTGTGAATATCATATTAATACTAAAGGCACAGGGTAGTCATTATATCAGTTTCAGATACTCTGATATGTACATTATATTAGTATTAAAGGCCATAGGGAAACTATTATGTCTGTTTCCAATGCTATATTTTGGATTTTATGTAAGTATTAGAGGTCATAAATATTAGTATATACACACCCACCCAGTCACATTTAATACCAATAGAATAGCTGAACTGTGGCCTTCAATATTAATATAACATACATAATGTGATCTTTAATAACTATGGAAATACAGTATTAGTATTAAAGGTATATTAGTTCTAGATGTTCTGTTATGGATATACTATTAATATTAAATGCCAAAGGGCAACAATTATGTAAGTTTCAAATGATATACTTTGGATATCATCTTAAAGACCACAAAGCAGCTATGATATTAGTTTTATATGCTATAGTATAGTTTATATATTAATATTGAAGATCACAGGGCAGCTAGTATATTTGTTTTAGAGTTCATAATATGGATATTATATTAATATTCAAGGCTACCTATCATATTAGTACTAGAAGCCACAGGATACTTCTTTTATAAATATTAATGGCCAGAACAAGCTATTAGTTTAAGGAGTTATAGAATGGAGTTTGAGTTAATAATAAAAGCCACTTTGCAGCTATTACATTGCAGTTATACACTATTTTATAGATATTATATTAGTAGTAATTAGATATTATTATATATTAGTAATAAAGGCAACAAGATAATTATTATATCAGATTTAGATGCTAAAGGATGAGTATTATATTAGTAATAAAGGAGGCAGTGCAGCTATTCATTTCACATACTATAATATGAATATCTTATTATTAAAAGCTTCATGGCATCCATTATCTTAGGTTTTGATCCAATAATATGCATATCATATTAGAATTAAAAAACACAGGCAGTTACTATATTCAATTTTGATGCTATAATATGAATATCATATCAGTATTTAAGGACACCTATAATGTTAATTTTAGGTTCTATTGTATAGATATCTTATTAGTATTAAAGATCACAAGGCAGATATTGCATTAGATTTAGATTCTATATAATTAATATTATATTAGTTCTAAAATCCACAGGGAACCTATTAAATTAGTTTTAGATGCCATAGTAAGGATAAAATATTAACACTAAATCCACAATTTTCAAAGCTATCATATGGATAAAGTTAGTACTAAAGGTCACAGGACAGCTGTTGTATCAGTTTTACATGCCATTATGTGGCTATCATGTTTGTGTTAAAGATCCACAGTGCAGCTATTTTGTCAGTATTGTCTAATAAAATAAATCAGATAGTATGTAAGGCCATAAGATAGTAGCTATTCTATTTGTTTTAGATGCTGTAGTACTATATTACATTATTATTAAAGACTGCAGGGAAGCTAGTTTGTTATATTTAGATGGTAGAGTATGAATATCATGTTAGTATACTATTAAAAGCTGCAAGAAAACTATTATGTCACTTTTAATAGCTATAGTATGGATGTTTTATTAGTATTAAAGGCCATAGAAGAGCTATTCAGTTTTAGATACTATGGCAAGGATGTTATATTAATATAATAAATAATAATAATATAATGATAATATAATGATTATATTAATATAATACGCAGGGAATTTACAATATTAGTTTTATGGGTTATATTATTATTAAAAGTTATGGATGTTATATTATTATTAAAAGTCACAGGGTAGTTGGTCTGGGGTTGTGACTCATAGAGAGCCTGCCTAGCACATGTGAGGCACTGAGTTCAATCCTCGGCACCACATTAAAAAACATAAATAAAGTAAAGGTATTGTGTCCATCAACAACTAAAACGATATTTTAAAAAATTCACAGAGTGGCTATTATATTAGTTTTTTTATGTCACAGTATGAATATTATATTAATATTTAAGGCCATAAGCAAGTTCATATATTGCTTTTGATGGTATATGTGAATATCATATTAGTATTAAAGGTCACAGGCAAATATTTTATTAGTTTTAGATGCTAGTTTATCAATATCATATTAATATTAAGGGTCCTTGGCAAATGTTATAATTTGGATATCATATTAGTTCTAAAAGCCACAGGACAGCTATTATATTAGTTTTAGATGCTATAATATGGACATTGTATTAATATGAAAGGCCACAGGAAAGGTATGTTATTAGTTTTAGGTCCACAGTATGGATATAATACTAAATCACACATTTCAGCTACTATGTCAGTTTTTGATGCCATAATATGGATACCATATTAGTTATAAAATTCACAGGGGAGCTATTATATCCATTACAAGTTCATAGTATGGATGACATGTTTGTATTAAAAGGTCACAGGCAGCTCTTCAGTTTTAAAACTAATATTATATCCACATTATAGCATGTAAAACTGATATAACAGTTTTCCTTTGGCCTTAAAGCTTCCCTTTGGCCCACAAGGGTTCTGTGTTTGGGACTGGGGTCTCTGATGGCTTCATAAATGTGGCATGATTGGTGGCTAGGAAGTTTCTGTGCCAAGAGGAAAAATGCCTGGATACTAGGAAAACTTCTGTGCAAAGACAAGGGATGCCTACCTGCTGTAGCAATGCCTTGCATTAGAAGGCTTTATGCTAGAGTCTTATTGGCTTTGACCTTGATCGCAGGCACACAGCTCCTGGGAATAAAGAAACACTCTTGTTATACAATAAAAATGTTTCCCCAAGTTCCCATGCTCCTGGACCTGCCCACCTAACAGTAACTGTAAATAAAAAACTTTCTTGATAGCTACACAAAGCTTCTAATATTGCATATTGTAACTATAGAATATAACTGAGGAATAAGCTGCATAATGTTGCTAACTCTATAACCTTCCAAATGACACAATAAACAATAGTATATTACTGATGCCAATGATCAAATGCAACCTATTGATATAAATAAAGCTGGCAGCTTGACCATTCTGCCATTCTGTCATTCTGACTCTGCATCTTCTCTCTCTGTCTCTTTTTATTTTCCTTACATTTATTATTAATATCCATACAGTTATCTATAAAGCTAATAGCTACCCTGTGGCCACATTATTGATATTACATTAATATTAAAGGCCACAGGGAAGCTATAATATTGGTTTTACTTGAAATATTATGGATATCATAGTAGTATTAAAATGCTATACTATTTATATCATAATATGATTAAACACCACAGAGTAACTATTAATTTTAGATGTTATATTATTGATATAAGAGGTCAAAGGGCCACTATTATATTATTTCTAGATAGTACAGTATTGTTTTAGTAAGCTTTTTTTGCCCTTGTGTCTACAATTCCTGACAAGAACAATTTTTTGAGAATGAAAATTTTATTTGACACTTATATTATCCAGGTCTCAGTCTGTAGAAGACCAACTCCATGGCTCTTGCCAAAATGGTATAGAGGTAGGAAGTAAATCAAGACATGGCAAAGAGGAAGCAGATAGAGAGTTCTGCACACCAGAGACAAATATACACTCCAAAGAAATGTCCCCAGTGACCCACCTTCTCCAGCTACACACTACCTTCCTAAAGTTACCATCCAGTTAAACACTAACAGTGGATTAATGCCCTCACTAGGTTAAGGCTCTCATAACCAAATAATTTCACCTTTAAATCTTTCTTGCCTTTTCTCACATGAGCTTTAGAGTAACACTTCATATTTAAACCATAACATTGTGCCCTTGGCCCCCAAAAGTTCATGTCCATCTCATGATGCAAAATACATTGAGTTCATTTCCAGGAGTCCATATGTTCTTAACAGTTCCAGTATTCCCCAAAATTCAAAGTCCAAAACCTCTTCTGAAACTTAAGGAAAACTCAGCATGAGACCCCATAAAAATCAAAGCAAGCTACATAATCTAATATATAATGGCATAGATTAAACATTTCCATTCTACAAGTGATAAATAGGGGCATAGAAGGAAGAGATGGGAACAAAACAGGACCAAAATCCAGCTGGGCAAACAAGATCTGTAGTTCCACATCAAGCATCCCAGGTGAGCGCATTACCACTTGAGCCACATCCCCAGCCCAACACATTACTATTAAATACAAGAGGTCAGCTATTAGGTTAACTTTATATGCTATCATATAGATATGCTATATTATAGGGTTTATTGCTATCATATGGATATTTTACTTAAAATGACAAGGGGGCTATTTTATTACTTTTAGAGGACCTAATATGGATAAAATATTAATATTAAATGCCACAGTCTAGCTATTATATTAGTTTTAAGAGATATAGTTTGGGTATCATATTACCTATAAGGGCCACAGGGCTAATATTTTATCAGTTTTAGATGCTATTATGGGTACCATATAAATATTAAGGCCAAAGAGCAACTATTATATCAAGTTAAGATGCTATAATAAGAATCGCTATTGATATTAAAGGATACAGAGCAGCTATTATATTAATTTTAGATGCAATAATATGTATTACATTAGCTTTAAGGGCCACAGGGAAGATATTATATTAGCTTGAAATGCTATAATATGGATATTACTTTAGTATAAAAGGCTGTAGGGAGGCTATAATTTTAGTTTTGGATGTTATGGAATGAATATTATATTAACATTAAATGTCACAGAGAAGCTATTATATATCAGTTTTAGATGTTACACTCTTAATATCATATTAGTATTAAAGGCATCAGGGCAACTATTGTATTTGTTTTAGATCTATGTCATGTACGTTATTGTTTCAGTCATCTTTTTCGCTGCTTTGACCAAAGGACCTGACAAGAACAATTTTAAAGGAGGAAAAGTTTATTTAGGGGCTCACAGTTTCAGAGATCTCAGCCAATAGATGGCCAACTTTATTCCTTGGGGCTTAAGGTGGGGCAGAAGAGTGTGGTGAAGAAAAGTGGTGATCAGAAAGCAGAGAACCTAAGCTCAGCTCACCAAATATGTACCCCAAAGGCACAGCCTCAATGACCCACCTCCTCCAGCTACACACCATCAGCCTGCAGTTTCCACTCAGTTAATTCCTGTCAGGGGATTACTAATTTGGGTTAAGGCTCTCGTAACCCATCATTTCACCTTTAAACTTCCTTACATTGTCTCACACATGAGCATATCCAAACCAATTATTTGGTATTAAGGCCACAGTGCATCTATTATTTTAAATGCTGCAGTATGGATATTATATTAATATTAAAGGCCACAGGGCTGCTATTATATTATATTAGCTCTGAATACTATAGGATGGATATCATATAAATATCAAAGGCCACAGGGAAACTATTGCATCAGTTTCAGATGTTCCAATATGAATATCATATTAGAATTAAACACTCCAGGTCAATAATTATGTACTATTAGATACTCAAGTATGAATATCATGTTAGCATTAAAGTCAACATGGCAGTTTATTGGTTTTAATACTATCCTATAAATATCATATTAGTTTAATGGCCACAAAGCTGATATTATATTAGTTTCAGGTGATAGAATATCATATTAATACTATAGGACCTATTTACCAGTTTTACATAGAGCACCTATTTATCAGTTTCAGATTTATAATATAGATATTAAATGAACAATTAAATTTCATAAAAAAACTTATTAAATTGGCTTCACAGGTTATAGGAATGATGTAACTTTAATATTAAAGGCCACAGGACATCTATTACATCAGTTTTGGAGGCTATAATGTTATTATCAAAAGCTACAGTGGGGCTATTAGTTTAACATGCTTTAGCATGGATGTCACTTAGTATGAAATTCTATTGTACAGCTACTTACTTGTTTTAGATATTATAGTTTGCATCTATTAGTAATAAAGACCTCCAATATCAGTTTTTAGCTATAATATGGAAATCATATTAATACTGAAGGCCACAGAACAGTTATTTAATCAGTTTTCCATGCTATAGTATGAATAACAAACCAGTAATAAAGGCCACAAGACAGCTATTAATTTTAGAGGTCACAGTATGAATATTATGATATTAAAGTCTAGAGGGCAGCTATCATATTAGTTTTGGATGCTATACTATCAATATTAAAGGACACAAGGAAGTTATTACATTAGTTTTTCATAGTATATTATATTAGCAGTAAAGGCCATAGAATAGTTATTACTTTAGTTTTAAAGAGCACAATATGTTTATCATATTACATATCATATTAAAGGGCCCAGGCAGCTACTATATTAAGTTTAGGAGCTACAGTATGGATAGCATATTAGTATTAAAGTCCACAAGGTATCTATTATACTAGTTTTAAATCCGACATTATGAATATAATATTTGTCCTAGGGACACAGAACATATGTACTATTAATTGAAGATGCTATATTATGGATATAATATTAATATTTAAAGCTAGAAATCATCTATTATGTAATATATGCTATTATATGGATATCATAGTAAGATTAAAGGACACAAATCATCTATTATATTAGCTTGAGTTGCAGTAGCATGGATATCATATTGGTATTTAAAGCCACAGTGCCACTATTTTATTGGTATTGGATATACTGTAGCACAGATATCATATTAATATAAAAGCCACTGGGAAGCTATTATATTAATTTTGATGCTATACTATAAAATTGTAATAGTTTTAAAGTTACAGGGCAGCTACTATATTAGTTTTAGATGATAAATTAGCTATTATTTCAATTTCAGATGCTACAGTACAAATACCATGTTAGTATTAAAGTGAACAGGTTAGATATTCTATTGGCATATAAATGTCATAGGGAAGCTACTAAATTAGTTCAATATGCTATAATATTGACATTGCATTGATATGGAAGACCACAATTCAGCTATTGTATCAGCTTTAAATACTGTAGTATAAATACCTAGTAGCATTAAAGGCCACAGGGCACTATTATTCTAGTTTTAGAAGCTTTGGTATGGATATTATATGGCTATTATAGATTACAGGCAGCCATTTCATCAGATTTAGATCAACAGTATAGATATTTTATTAATATTAAAGTTTTATATTCTGTTATAATTTTTATATTACTATGAAATATTATCAGTTTTTGGTGCTATAGTATGTATGCACTATCAGTATTAAAACATCACTTGACAACTATTACATTAATTTCAGAGGCCACGGTTTTTATCTCAATATTAAAGGCTACCAGGTAACTATTGTATTAGTTTTAGATGCTACAGTATGGATATTATGTTAATATTACAGGTCACAGAGCAGCTATTATATTAGTTTTTGGAAGGTATAGTATGGACATCTTTAATATTAAACACAACAGGCACCTATTAGTCTTAGGTACTATAGCATGGATATCATTAGTATTAAAGACCACAGGGAAGCTATTATAATATTTTCTAGGTACCATAGTGCATGTCATATTACTCTTGAAGGCCAAAAGGAAGCTATTTTATTCATTTTAGAGTCTACAGTATGAATATGATATTAAAATAAAAGGCTACATGGAGACTATAATGATGCTACATATGGATAAAATTAGTATTAAAAGGCTACAGGACAGCTATTCTGGTAGTTTCAGAGGCCAAAGTATTGATGTTATATTAAAATCAAAGGCTACAGGGTAGCTATTATATTACTGTTAATGCTATAGTATGGATATCATATGACATTTATAGGCCACAGGGCATCTATTTTATTAGTTTTAGATGCTATAATAATGGATATTAGTAGTAAAGACCAAAATTCAGATATTATATTTGATTTATGTGCTATAGTATGGAAATTATATAAGTATTAAAGACCACAGGGCAGCTGCCATAGTACTTTAGGATGCTATAGTATGCATATTACATTAATATCAGAAACCAAATTCAGCTACTATTACTTTTAGATTGCATATTATAGATATCATATGATCATGAAAAGACACAAAACAGGTCTTACATTAAGTTTATGTGCTTCTCTGTGGAGATATTATTATTACTGTAATTCACTGAGCAGATAGTATATTAGTCTTAGATGCTATAATCTGGATATTACATTATAATATCAACAGTATGGGTAAATATTAAACGTCACAGGGAATATATTATTATCTTAGCATTAGATGCTACAATATGGATATCATGTTAGTATGAAGTCCACATGACAGCTAATATATTAATATAAAATACTATAGAATGGACATAACATCAGTATTAAAGGCTACAGTAGAGCTATCATATTTATTTTACATGGTATATTAGGATATTATATTAGTATTAAATTCCACGGGGAATCTATTACATTAGTTTGTCATGCTACAGTATTGATACCACGTTGATGTTACATGTCACTTTCCTGCTACAATATTAGCTTTAGATTCTAGAATAAGGATATTACATTAGTATTAATTGGCACAGGGAAGCTATTTTATCAATTTTATAATAGTTGGATATCATGTAACTATTTAAAATCACAAGGCAGCATTTATAATCACTTACATTTATAGTATTGATTTTATACTAGTATTAAAGTCCACAAGGCAGTTATTATATCACTTTTTGATGCAATAGTATGGGTAAATATTAATATTAAAGACCAAAGGATTAGGGTTAGTGCCCATGGATTTAATCCCCAGTACCCTCCCCCAAAAAAGATTAAACTATTCTAAAGTAAAACCTTAGGACATGGTTATATTTTCTCAAACACCTACTTATTTAATTATTCATATAGTTAATTACTAGTAACTGACACTCTTAGCTGTATTTTATTATGAACATTTCTAACACAAAAATCAAATAGTTCAAACTAATATAAAATTCAAAGTATGTGGGCTGGGGTTGTAGCTCAGTGGTAAAGCACTCACCTAGCATGTGTGAGGTGCTAGGTTTGAGGCTCAGCACCACATAAAAATAAATAAATGAAAATGAAGGCATTATGTCCAGCTACAACTAAAAAAAACTTTTAAAAAAATTCAAAGTATGTGCCTCTTTCACATATTTCTTGTTGAAGTAATAACATATGTTAACTTATTATATTTTTTATGCTGTCACTAGGTTCTAGGTTTTCCTTCTTAAAATGTGATCACTACAGGGGGAAAAAATGACATTTTAGAGATTTTATTTCAACCCATGGTTTAACTTTCTCTAAAGAGTGACTTTATTTTTTTTAAAAAAATTGTCCTAATACAAATTGACTCACTGTGACTGAATAACTTGTCCCAAAGAATCCTTGTCTCTATTTTATTTCTATGCATACCTTTTAGCAGAAATATAATCAAATATTTGTCACTGGGACAAAGAGTCAAAGAAATAGTCATCTCCTCCAGGACCTCTGCAGGAAGTGGTGAGCCAAGAGAAGCAGAGGTTTCAACTCAGTCCAGGAGTGATATTAGATGCTGCTGTGTTGTGGGAAACTCTACCTTTTAGAAATCACAAGGAGCTATGGATGCCCAGACTCTTGCATGAGTCTCAATCTAGTTGAAATTCTAAATAATTTTATTGTCACTAGCTCATCATGAAGCTCATGACAACTAAAGGATCTATGGGGCTGGGGATGTAGCTCAATGGTAGAAGGATTTCCTAGCATGCAGGAGTCCCTAGGACCAACCCCCAGAACCACAAAAGGGAAAAAAAAGAATTTATGTCTTATTTGTGTAATCAAATAGAAAATGAATAATCATTCCTCTTAAGAAAACATGTTGGACCTAAAACACTTGAGACTCTCAGAATCAAAATACTCTCCTTATAGTGTATTGCATAGGTAGACCATCATGAACAGTGGTGTCACATCATAAAGCATGTTCACATTAAGCTTACCATCAAAACTAAAAAAAAGGCTTTATTGACTGTTGATAAGAAAACTGAACATAATCTAGCATAGGAAATTATTAACACAATATTAGGATAACATTAGGAAAAAATGTAATCATGGCATTTCCCACATGAAATAACTCTAACTACTAATAAATACATAATTTCAAAAGAAAGTCAAATTTCTGAAATCAAAAGCAAATTGATACGTTTTTAAATAATATTTTGAACAAAGGCAAAACACTTAAAGAGTTCTCCCACAAGAATTTCTGACAACATAAAGTATCATGTTCATTAGAAGACCCATCCCTTTGTATGCAAGGAATAAGAGAACTTTCTGATGAACTTTAATAGGACATATGGACATGCTTTCTAAATTTTAAAGAAAAAGAAAAAATATCTTTTTTAAAAAAGCTTATTTTTATTAAATATATCTGAATTACAAAAAAAATCTACTGACTTGTCTTTTACATTTTGAAATGATTTGCATCTCAGGAAATTTCATCTATATTAGTTTTAAATATCATGAAATATCAATAGTTGACATTAAAAATATCATCATCCCTCTTCTCTTTCAAAAATGATTTGAAATTTTCTTAGAATAATTTCATATGAATTTGGAAAAGGCACTGTGGCATATATATGTATGTAGAAATACATGATCTTTTAAAAAAACTTTATTTTTAGTTGTAGTTGGACACAATACCTTTGTTTTATTTAATTATTTTTATGTGGTGCCAAGGATCGAACCCAGGTCTTCCCATGTGGTAGGTGAGTGCTCTACTACTGAGCCACAACCCCAGCACCAATACATGATCTTTTTAAAGCATACCTCTCATGCTTCAGTCCTGTCAAAGACATCTTTTGTGTGTGTGGTGCTGGGAGGGACTCCATGGCCTCTCACATGCCAGGCAAGTGCTCTGCCACTGAGCTGCACATCCAGTCTCCAAAGATACCTTAATAAATGGAAATTAATTAAAATTATTTGATTATGAGCACTTCCAAACAAGACAATTCTCTCAAACAAAACAATTCTCTCAATCAAAAACAAAGTAAGCTAAAAGTAATTTTTAAAATATTCCTTATAAAAAATAAAAGTTCACAGAATTAAAATTCTATAAAGGGCTAGAGTTGTGGTGCAAAGGCAGAGCGTTTGCCTGGCAGGTGTTAGGCCCTGGGTTCAATCCTCAGCACCACATATAAATAAACAAAATAAATAAATAAAATAAAAAGATCCACTGACAACTAAAAAAATATTTTTAAAATTCTGTAGAAAACTGAAAGAATATTAATCAAAAATTGAATTGGTAAAACCTACTGCACAGAACTGGAGACCTGGAGGCCATGGGGAATTACATTACAAAATAACTCTAAAATAAGAAAATGAATCAATTAGCATACAGAACCTTGGACTGCTACTTAGAGTTCTCCCACTGGAAGGGATTCTGGGATTATCAGGGCTCAAGGCTGGCTGTCATCTGCCCTTTAACAAATTCTGTTTTTGTTTCAAATGTTCATGATCTATAGAGAAAATAAAAAGAGAGAAAAGTGACTTTTCTAAAGTTATTTTATGGTATATTGAATTCTGATACAGTCAAGATACTTCATCCAATGCAGGATGTCAGTGTTTATACAACAGATGTTATTTGTGCACCATTACAAATATACTGCCAATTAGCACAGCAGCCAGGGAGCTGCTCATCCTAGACTAGCAGGGGCAGAGTCTGCAGGAGGGGGAGGGAAGGTCAGGAGAAGGAGGGGGGGCCTGGAAGATGGGTGGGGTCTGGAAAAGAGGCAGGGTCTTAAAGAGGAGGAGGGTTGGGCTGGGGTTATGGCTCCGTGGTAGAGCGATTGCCTAGCATGTGTGAGGCACTGGGTTCAAACCTTAGCACCACATAAAAATAAATAAACAAAATAAAGGCATTGTGTCCATGTGAAAAACAAAAATTTTAAAAGAGAGAGAGAGAGACAGAGGAATGTGAGGTCTGCAGGAGAAGCAGGACAGAAATAAGGGAAAGATCTGGAAGAGAGACAGGGTCTGAAGGAGGGGGAGAATGAGTCACAAGGGGGCAGGGCTTGCTTGGCAGATGGGTGGGACCTGAGGGAGGGACAGGCCCTAGAATGTGAGTAAGAGATAGAGGAGAGGCAGGGTAGGAAGGAGGGGGAAGGTGGCTCGGGAGGCAAGGCAGGGCCGAAGAATATGGGTGGGGTCTGGAGAAGAGGCAGGGTCTGGACGGGGAAGCCTTAGCAAGAGGGTCTTGGAAGGGTGGCTTCTTGCTAATTAAACTCTCCACCAAAAGAAAAATGTGTGGCTGTGGTAGCTCAGTGGTAGAGTGCTTGCCTAGCATGTGTGAGGCACTGGGTTTGATCCTCAGAACCACATAAAAATAAATAAACTAAATGTATTGTGCCCTTCTATAACTAAAAAAAATTTTAAACAAAACTAAGCAAAGATTAAAGAATAAAAATGTGGTTCATTATTAAAATTACAGGGGATGTATTTTTAATAAATTCTGGTTTTGTTAGAAGTAATATATTTAAACCTAAGCAGTTCAGAAGGCTAAGGCAGAAGGATCTTGAGTTCAAAACCAGCCTCAGCAAAAGCAAAGCATGAAGCAACTAAGTGAAACTCTGTCTCTATAATACAAAATAGGGCTGCCCCACACCAGGCATCTCCCTCAGGCTGCTCTGAGGAGAATGGAACCCCGGGCGTCCCTAGAGACACGACTCACGAGGCTCCTCACACCAGGAGGCTTCATCAGCCACTCTGAAGAGAAGGGAACCCCGGGTGTCCCTAGATACGTGACCCAAGAGAGTCTCCACACTGGCGTCTCCTCCAGATCGCTTTGAGGAGAAGGGAACCCAGGCCTACTTAGAGACATGACCTGTGAGGGTCCCCAACCCTGGCATCTCCCTCAGGAAACCCTGGAAACCACATGAGGGTCCCCAATACAGGCGTCCCCCTCAGGCTGATCTGAAGATAAAGGAACCCCAGGCATTCCTAGAGCCATGACTCACGAAGTCTCTAAGAAGTCTCTAAGCCAAAAGTCCGCTGAGGCTGCTCTGAGGAGAATGGAGCTCCGGGAATCCCTGGAGGCATGACCCACGAGGGTCCCGAAACTGGGTCTCTCTCACAATCTGCTCTGGGAAGGGAGCTCTGCCCCACTCTGTGGAGTGACCCAACACTCCAGTGAGCCGGGGCTCTCCCGGGTTGGTCCTGAGGGGAAAGCCAGTTCTCCTCACACTCAGGGAGGCAGCATTAAAGATGGCGGTGAGGCCCTGCCCCTTCTTGACCACGCCCCTTTGGCCAAGTGCACGTGCACCAGCTGCTCACGGCTCAAAGGCGGGGCCTCTCCTGGCTCCCTGGTGAATGTCAGCGCCTTCTTCCACCCTCAGCAGTTACTGAATAAAATCTGTTCCCACTGCTGTAACTAGGTCTGGCTGTGGCACCATGAGGAGTGGAATCTCAGGAGAGGAGAAATGGAGTCCAGGAGACTCTTCCCTGCACTCCTCCAGGCCAAGGGCTGCAGCAGCCTGAGGCAGGTGGGAAGAGGCACAGACGGAGGCTTCCACAGGGAGTCTAGACACTCAGGCGCCCAAGGGCAGAGACCACCTCAAAGGCTTCTGGGACATGTAGTCTTTGAGACAGAGTGACTTAGCCAGGGTCTGCCCCATTTTGGAATCAGGAATTTTAAGAAAATCTGTTAATTCCCAGCCCAGGGTGACCACTGTAGGAGGGTAGAAGAACCTGAGCTCAGACCAAATTCCCAGTAGCCTCTGAGAGCATTCTAGGTCAGTCAGTCTGTCCTGCCTGTCCAGCTCTCACCATAGATGCCTCGGGGAGCTGCAGGCTACACAGATTCAGGGTTCTCAGGGATTCTAGACAGTGTAGTCTGGTGCTCTACGGACACTGTCTTTGCCCTTCAGGACCATGGAAGTTGTGTGCCATGTGCTGGCCCAGGCACCCTGGAGGACCCTGGCAGTGGACTCTGGTGTTCTACCCATGCAACCCTCACCACAGAAGCCAGAGGCTACAAGTAGCACATTTACCCTCATACCCCCAGGATTCTGGGTAGTGCAGTCTTGTACTCTACAATGCAGCACAGCTGCAGAGGTCTCTGTGAGCTGCATGTTACTCAGGCACCCCTAGTGATTCTGAACAGTGTAGCCTGGCATTCCTCCCATTCATCCCTCACTCCAGAAGCCTATAGGGGCTTCAAGTAGCACATTCACCCTCATATACCCACCTAGAATTCTGGGTAGTGTAATCCAGTCTTCTACAATGCAGCCTCCACCCCCAGCAGAGGTCTCTAGAAATTGTAGGCTACACAGTCATTCAGGCATCCCTAGGGATTATGGACAGTGTATTCTGGTGTTCTGCCAAGGCAGCCATCACTACAGTGGATTCTGGGAGCTGCAAGCCCCCAAGGATTATGGGTATTATAGCCTGGTGCTATGTTCAACTGCACAGTGACTACTTAGAGCTCAGAGCCCTCAGGAATTCTGAGTATTGTAGTCAGTTCTACTCAGTCAGCCCTGACTGCAGAGGTCTCCGAGAGCTGTGGGCCATTGATTATTCTGGGTTGTGCAGTCCATCCTACCTAAGTGGACTTCACCATCAAAGGTCTGGGATCTGTGTAGCACAAGCCTGCCTAGACACCCCGGGAGTCTGTGTAGTGCAATACAAACCTTGCCCTGGCAGTACTCAAAAGGTAGGTGTCTGGGAGATGCAGGCCCCCAGGGATTCTGGTAGCATAGTCTTGCCTTCTGCCTCCATAGCCCTCACTGTGGAAGCCTCTGAGAGTTCCAGGCCACATGGACACTGGGCACCTCCAAGAATTCTAGGTGGTGTAGTTCAGCTCCCTACCCTGCAGCCCTCACTATTGCAGATCCTGGAAACTGCAATTCCCCCTGAGGATTCTGGATAAGGAAGTCCAGTGTTTTGCCTACAAGCCCCTACTGCAAGGGCCATGAGAACTGAAGGCCACATGCTTGCCTTGGTACTGAAGACCTCACTGTGGAAGCCTCCTGGAATTGCAGGCAGCACATTCACCAGTGTGTCCCCAGGAACTGTAGGTATTGTAGTCTGACCAGCATAATGCACAGCTCTCACTTGGGAGGCCTCTGGGGGTTGCAGGCTGCATACTCACCTGGGAAACACACCTCACCAAGGATTCTGGATACTGCAGTTAAGCTCTCAGTCCAACAGTCCTCACAACAGAGGATCCTGAGAGCTGCTAACACCGAGATTTGTGGGTAATATAGTTCTGTGTTTTTCCTACTCACTGCAGAAAATTCTGAAACTCAAATTCCCACTTAGGATTGTGAGTAATGCAGTCCAATAGTTTGCCCACTCACCACAGAGGATTCTGGGAGCTGCAGTCTCTGATGGTTCTAGATAATGCAGTCTAGGGTTTGCCTGCACAGTCCTACTGAGGATCACAGGAGCTGAAGACCCCATGCTTTCCCTGGTACCCTAGAGATTCTAGGTAGTGGGCTCTAACAATACAACTGTCACCACAGAAACCTCTGGGACTTACAGGGTCAGGGTATGAAGGCATCCCCAGAAGTTCTAAGCATTGAAGTCTGGTATTCTGCCCTTGCAATTCTCACCCCAGAGGCTCTTGGGCAGAGCAGGCACCCAAAAGTAATTGATAGCATAGTTTGATTTTTTGTCAGTATGGCCCTCTCTGCAGAGGTCTCTGCAAGCTGCAGGTCCCCAAGAATTATGGGTAGTACACTTTGTCATTTGACCCATGCTGCCCTCAATTCAGAAGGTTCTGGTAACTGCAATGATGATTCTGTAGTTACCCAGGATTCAGGGTAGTGCAATCCATCATAATCCTTACATCTCTCACCCTAGAGGCTCCTGAGAGCTTCTTACTGCATTTTCATGCTCCCTTACCCTCAGGCCCCAGTGAGACTCCAGGCACTGGGCCCTCCCTGCACCACCTTGAGGGGGCATTTGTGTCCTTAGACACTCAAACCACACAAAATACATTGATATACCATGATAATGAGCAGCCAAAGCCTCAGTAAGAAATACTGTTGTTGGTGTGGGGCTGGGGATGTGGCTCAAGTGGTAGCGTGCTCGCCTGGCATGCGGGGGGTGCTGTGTTTGATCCTCAGCACCACATAAAAATAAATAAAGATGTTGTGCCCACCGAAAACTAAAAAATAAATATTAAAAAAAATACTGTTGTAAAATAAGTTCTGCTAAAATATTACCTGAGAAAGTAAAGAACATGGCAGAATTTACTTCTCAGCACACCAGGCAGTGCACAGGAAGCTTCTTCCTCATGTTTTCCTCACATGGACCTCAGTCATCCTGAATCCACAGTGGAGCCTCCATGGGTAGGTGCCAAGGAGAAGGAAGTTCTGGTCCTCACCATAGATATATCCACCAGGCATCCCCAGGCCATGGTATCTTTCTAGGTGTGTCCCTAGGATTAAACAAAAAAAACAAAACACTGGTTTACACCTTAGATAGAGCCCCTAGGAGTCTCTAGATGTGGCATCTCTCAGGTGGGTCCCCATGAGAAGGAAGTTTGATTAGGGCACAGAACACAACCCCCAAAAGTAATTGATCAGAGAAAGTTGTCCTGAGTGCCCCCTGCTGGCCAATGTAGACAGTGCAGGATGCTGGGTGTTCACTGTTCAGAGCTGCACCCCCTTGTGCTAGGCACAGTGAAGCTCTAAAATTCATACTTCTGACTATTCCAGGTCATGATTTTGGAAATCAAAAAGAAATAGAGCCTACCATCCTATGTCTTGATCAGAATGGATGGAGATAGCAAGCAGCAAAATACAGGGCCCATAGACAAAATTCCATTGAATTCAGCAATCAAACTGGAATAAGAAAAATTTTAAAACATTAATATTTCAAATAGAGACCCCAAATATGAAGTACTTTCATGTAAGTCTTAAAGTACAATCATTCTTTCAGAAAATCTTGAAATGTTTAGAAAGAAATCAAATGAAATATAAATAAATGCAGATATACTTTGTTCAGGTCTCAATATAATTAAGATGAAATTGTCTCAAACCTGACCTGAAGATTCAGTGCATTCCAGAAATTCCCAACAAGCTGTTTTTAAACATAGACTAGACAGCACTGACTGCAGAAGGACCCACTTCAAGAAGGCACATATATGGACACCAGAACCTATCAAAATACTCTCTAGACTTGCATTTAAAATGGGAAACTGTAAAACTCTAGAAGATGTGCATGACCACATGTTTCATGAATACAGCACCCCCCAAAAAAAATCCATGAAATCTGGGGATGTGGCTCAGTGGCTAGGCACCCCTGAGTTCAATCCCTGCTACCAAACAAACAAACGATAATAACAACAAATAAATGAAAGAAAAACCTGATAATGTGGACTGTATTAAACTGCTCTGTTTAAAAAAAATCATATTAAGGCGATAAAAAGACAAATCAAAGACGGGGAAAATTTGAAAAGTATATGTCTAAAACAAACTTGTGTACAAAATATAGTAAGACACTCAACAATAACCCAACATTGGGCTGGGGATGTGGCTCAAGCGGTAGTGCGCTCACCTGGTATGCGTGCGGCCCGGGTTCGATCCTCAGCACCACATACCAACAAAGATTTTGTGTCCGCCGAGAACTAAAAAATGAATATTAAAAATTCTCTCTCTCTCTCCTCTCTCACTCTTCTCTTTGAAAAAAAAAACAATAACCCAACATAATGGGTAAAGATCTGAACAGACAATGCACAAGAAAGACACAACATGGCAAAGAAGCATAGAAATGACTCTGAGTATCACCTGTCATGAGGAAAGCATAAACTAAGTTCCCAAGGTGCACTGCACAACTATTAAGCTGCTAAGGTCTTTACTAAAGTGTAGTATCAACCATGAGGATGATGAGCAGCCACAGGAACTCTTTTGAGACCCTGCCTCTAAATAAAATACAAAAAAAGGGCTGGGGATGTGGCTCAGTGATTAAGTGCCCCTGGATTCAATCCCCGGTACACCCACACACACACACACAAAAAAAAAAAAAAAAAAAAGATTAAACTACTCTAAAGTGGACATGGTTATATT
The DNA here is from genome assembly GCF_052094955.1 of Ictidomys tridecemlineatus. Lineage (NCBI taxonomy): Eukaryota > Metazoa > Chordata > Mammalia > Rodentia > Sciuridae > Ictidomys > Ictidomys tridecemlineatus. The sequence continues at coordinate 210,616,548 of NC_135480.1, read as the reverse complement.
TCCTCAAACACCTACTTGTTTAATTATTTATACAGTTAATTACTGGTAACTGAAATTCTTAGCTAGTTCTGAATTTTATTAGGAACATTTAGAACACAAAAATCAAATAGTTCAAACTAATATAAAATTCAAAGTATGTGCCTCTTTTACATATTTCATGTTGAAGTAATAACATATGATAACTTATTATATTTTTATCATGTCACTAAGTTCTAGGTTTGTCTTCTTAAAACTTGATCACTACAGGGGGTAAAAATGACATTTTAGAGATTCTATTTCAACTCATGGCTTAACTTTCCCTAAAGCGTGACTTTATTTTTAAAAAAAAAGTCCTAATACACTTGAGACTCTCAGAATCAAAATACTCTCCTTATAGTGTATTGCATAGCTAGACCATCAATAACAGTGGTGTCACATCATAAAGCATGTTCACATTAAGCATACCATCAAAACAACAAAAAGGCTTTATTGACCGTTGATAAGAAAAATGACACATGCCTCTCATCTCAGCTATTTGGGAGGATAAAGCAGAAAGATCACAAATTTGAGGCTGACATTAGCAATTCAGCTAGACCCTGTCTCAAAATGAAATTGTAACAAGGACTGGGGACATATGTAGCTCAGGGCTTGCATAGCACATGCAAGGCCCTGGGTTTAATCCCCAGTGCCAAAAAAAAAAAATTCTCTAGGTGAGACATCTGATAACAGTCAACTATGGCAGGTACATAACAGAACAGAAGCCATTATGTCAACCTCTGTTTTTTTAAAAAAGCTTATTTTTAATAAATGTATCTGAATTACAAAAAAAGCAGCTACTGACTTGTGTCTTACATTTTGTAATGATTTGCACCCCAGGAGATTTCATCTATAGTGGTGTTAAATATCATAAAATATCAACAGTTAACATTAAAAATATCATCATCCCTCTTCTCTTTTAAAACTGATTTGCAATTTTCTTAGAATAATTTCATATGAACTTGGAAGAGGCACTGTGGTATATGTGTATATGTGGAAATAAAAGATCTTTTAAAAAATTATTTATTTTTAGTTGTAATTGGACACAATACCTTTGTTTTATTTAATTATTTTTATGTGGTGCTGAGGATTGAACCCAGGGCCTTGCATGTGCTAGGTGAGTGCTCTACTGCTGAGCCACAACCCCAGCCCCAATACATGATCTTTTTAAAGCATACCTCTCATGCTTGAGTCCTGTCAAAGACATCTTCTGGATGGACTCCATGGCCTCTCACATGCCAGGCAAGTGTTCTTCCACTGAGCTGCACAACCAGTCTCCAAAAATACCTTAATAAATGGAAATTAATTAAAATCATTTGATTATGAGCACTTCCAAACAAGACAATTCTCTCAAACAAAACAATTCTCTCAATCAAAAACAAAGTAAGCTAAAAGTAATTTTTAAAATATTTCTTAAAAAAATAGAAGTCCAAGAATTAAAAATTCTATGGAGAGCTAGAGTTGTGGTGCCTGGCAGGTGTTAGGCCCTGGGTTCAATCCTCAGCACCACATATAAATAAACACAATAAATAAATAAAATAAAAAGATCCACTGACAACTAAAAAGTATTTTAAAAATTATGTAGAAAACTGAAAGAATATTAATTAAAAATTGAATAGGAAAAACCTACTGAACAGAACTGGAGGCAATGAGGAATTACATAGCAAAATAACTCTAAAATAAGAAAAATAAATGAATCAATTAGCATACAGAACCTTGGACTGCTACTTAGAGTTCTCCCACTGGATGGGATCCTGAGATCATCAGGGCTCAAGGCTGGCTGTCATCTGCCCTTTTACAAATTCTGATTTTATTTCAAATGTTCATTATCTATAGACAAAAAGAGAGAAAGGTGACTTTTCTAAATTTATTTTATGGTATATCAAATTCTGATATAGTTAAAATAATTCATCCAATGCAGGATGTCACTGTTTATACAACAGATGTTATTTGTGCACCATTACAAATATACTGCCAATTAGCACAGCAGCCAGGGAGCTGCTCATCCTAGACTAGCAGGGGCAGAGTCTGCAGGAGGGGGAGGGAAGGTCAGGAGAAGGAGGAGGAGGGGGCCTGGAAGATGGGTGGGGTCTGGAAAAGAGGCAGGGTCTTAAAGAGGAGGAAGGTTGGGCTGGGGTTATGGCTCCATGATAGAGCACTTGCCTAGGATGTATGAGGCACTGGGTTCAAACCTTTTTAAAAATATTGCTGAGGAAAAACAGCAGAAGTTCATAGGATTAAGAATTCTGTAGAGGGGCTGGGGATCTGGCTCAAGCGGTAACTCGCTCGCCTGGCATTCGTGCGGCCCAGGTTCCACCCTCAGCACCATATGCAAACAAAGATGTTGTGTCCACCGAAAACTAAAAAATAAATATTAAAATTCTCTCTCTCTCTCTCTCTCTCTCTTAAAAAAAAAGAATTCTGTAGAAAACTAAAAAGAGAAAAACTTAAAAAGAACTGGAAACCTGGTCGATATGGGACATTTCCTAATACAGACATTTCAAAACAACTAAAATAAGAAAACTCAATCGGGCTGGGGATGTGGCTCAAGCGGTAGCGCACTCACCTGGCATGCATGCGGCCTGGGTTCGATCCTCAGCACCACATACAAACAAAGATGTTGTGTCCGCCGAGAACTAAAAAATAAATATTTGTTGGGAGCCAGCGACCGCACCCTGAATATGGCGCTGGTCTCTGCTTCCGCTTCGTTAAGCGGTTGGAGTTGTTAGAGGTAAACAACTCCTTGTAAGGCCGTGGGGCTGGGCTCTGGCCTGCTTCCGCTGCGCTGTACCTATTAGACTTTTCCACGTGGTGCTAGTTCATTGGCGGGGCTGGGTACTTAAGCTAGGGCAGAGAGACCGCTCGCTCTCTTGTTCCTGTTTTCTCATCATGCTTCAAGGGTCCTGAATAAACTGCTGAAAGAAGAATCCTGTATCGTGTTTCCCTTGCTGGCGAGGGGTCGTGACAAATATTAAAAAATTCTCTCTCTCTCTCTCTCTCTCTCTCTCTCTCTCTCCCCCCCCTCACTCTTTAAAAAAAAAAAGAAAGAAAAGAAAACTCAATCAATCCATTAGCATAGCAAAGTTGGAACTGCTGCTTGGAGATCTCCCACTGGAAAAGACCCTGGGATCATTAGGGTTCACAGCTAAGTGTTACCTGACCTTTCACAGATTCAGATTTTATTTCAAATGTTTATGATCTAGAGAAAATAGGTGACTTTCCTAAAGTCACTTTATGTTCATCAAAGCCTGATATAGTCAAGATATTTCATCCATGTAGAATGTCAATGTTTATACAACAGGCTATTTTGTGCACCACTGCAAATATACTGTAAATTAGTGCCCTGAGCTGTGGCTGAGAGAGGCAGGTAGGAAACAGGGTAGGGTCTGGAGGAGGGCCACAATCTGGACAGGGCAGGGATCTGTACAAGAGACATGGGGGCCTTGGGGAAAGGGTCTAGGCAGAGTGTGTGGAGGGTGTGGTCTGGAGGATGGGGTGAGGTCAGGAGATGGGAGGCAAGGCCTGGAAGAGGGGTCTGGAGGAAGGTCAGAGCCAACAGGAGGGACAACAGATGGTGAGGAATATTGACCTTGGTGGTCACTCGCTCAGAGCCCTGAGTTCTCTAGCCTTCCATCCCAACAACCCACCTCAGGGACACTGACCTGAGCTGGGTGGAGGAAGCAACAGTCTGCCTCACCCACCACCCTCCACCTGGTACAGTAGGCCCCAGCAGCTTCACTGAATCCTGGGCAGAAGTCCCTGGCCATCCACCACCCTGCCTGCTCTGTACCAGCCACCTTAAAGTGCATAGAAGTACCAGGTAGTCTACTGAAAGAGGAGAGGACCCGGGTATGGTGGTATACACCATAATAATCCCAGCTACATAGGGAAACTGAGAAATGAAAATTCTAAATTTGAGGCTAGTCTGGGAAATTTAGCAAAATCCTGTCTCAAAAAGAGAAGTGAGGATGTTGCTCACTTATACGGTAGAGCACTTACATAGGATACATGAAGTCCTGAGTTCAAATCCCAGTCTAAAAAAAAAATATATATATATATATATATATATATATATATATATTTTAAGAAGAGGTATACACTGTTATTGTAAAACCAAGTTCCTTTTATTCTACATTCATCTTTATCATCATTTAAATGCATTATCACATTCATGAACAATGAATTATTTTGGCAGAAGCTGTAGAGCACTTGAAAACTAAAATGTAAGATGCTATTTATTAAAGATCAATCAATTCAAGATAAATGATTTCTAAAATGAAGATGTAAGCCAGTAGAAAAGCTAGATTGGGATCATAGACACCTGACTCTGCAACATATTGGTGCAGGCACTGACTTCCTCAACAAGACCCATAAAGTTCAAAAAATAAAACCAAGACTCAATAAGTGGGATGCCTTCAAATTAAAATGCTCTGCCCAGTAAAGGAAATAGGATCATGAAGAGAGCCTCTCAGAATGGGAGAAAGTCTTTTCCATCTACTTTTCCAACAAGGGATTAATATCCAGAAATATAAATAACGCAAAACATGTAACAACAGAAAAATGAATAGCTCAATACAAAAATGGGTGAAAGAACTAAGCAGACATTTCTCAAAAAGAGAAATACAAAGGGCTGAAAACATGAAAGAAAAAAAAAGTTTCAACATCCCTGGCAATCAGAGAAATGCAAATCACATGTACATTAAGATTTCATCTCCAGTTAGAAGGGCAAACATCAGGAATACAAAAACTAACAAACTCTGGTGAGGATATGGAGAAAGGTACACTCACCTGTTGTTTGTGCAGACGAGTGCAACCAAACACTATGGACAGCAGTTCAGAGATTCCTCAAGAAACTAGAAAAAAAGGCATCACATGATCCAGCTGTTCCTCCCACCTTTTTTTTTTTTTTTGGTATTTACCTAAAAGAACAAAAATCAGCATGCTATAGGAATACAGCCATATCAATGTTTAAGCCAGCACAATTCTCAAGCACAATTCACAAGCTATGAAACCATCCCAGGTGTCTGTCAACAGATGAGCAGATAAAGAAAGCATGGCATATACACACATCAGAGTTTTACTCGGCCATAAAGAACAATGAAATTACTGCATCTGCTGGTAAATGAATGGAACTGGAGAACATCATGCTAATTGAAATAAGCCAGACTCAGAAAGCCAAGGTCAAATGTTTTATCTTATATACAGAAACTAGAGATAAATAAGGAAATATAGAAAGGGGGAGATCCCATAAAGATAGAAGGGAGGTCAGTGGAATAGAAGGGGATGTAGGGGGAGAGATGAGGGATGGGAAAAGGGAGGAACTGCAGAATGAAACTGAACAATCTAAGTACATATACGATTCCACCACAGTGAATCCCCCCTTCATGTCTATCTATAAACCACCAGTTTAACAAAACAATAAATAAATAGAAGGAAGACCACTAGAGAAAGAGGAGCAGGAGAAAGGAGGTGGAGAGGGAACATGGAAATACTGGGGTGAAACTGAACAAGTTATACTCCATGCATGTCTGCATACATCAAAATGGACCCCAGTATTATGGATAAGTAAAATGCATCAGGGCTGGGGTTGTGGCTCAGTGGTAGAGCACTCACCAAGCACATGTGATGCCCTGGATTTGATCCTCAGCACCACATAAAAAAATAAATAAATGAAGGTATTGTGTCTAGCTACAACTAAAAATAATATTTTTAAAAATTTTCTAAAGAGGTAAGATGCACATATACTGATAATTAAACTGGAATTCTCTCAACCAAAGAAAAATGTGATTCATGAGTGAAGTTTCATGAGTTTAGTTCCATGAAATGTGGTTCATGAGTTTAGTACATGGAATACACTTTCTTAATATGTTTAGGTGTAGATCAAACAAACACCTGTATCTTATTTATTTATATGTGGTGCTGAGGGTCAAACCCAGGGCCTCACACATGCTAGGCAAGCACTCTACCAGGAAGCTTCAGCCCCAGCCCTGAAATACATTTTTAATAAATACATTTGTTACAAATAACATACAAAACTGAAATAAAGTAGTGGGCTGTTAACACACGTGCTTTTCCATATTTCCGTATTCTTTTCTACTACTTTGACACCATTAAAACAATAAGGAGGGCTGGGGTTCTGGCTCAGTGGCAGAGCACTTGCCTAGGATGTGTGAAGCACTGGGTTTGATTCTCAGTATCAATAAATAAAACACAATCCATGGACAACTAAAATAACATTTTAAAAAATAAGCAATAAGGAACACAAGTAATGGAGTCTCTCCTGGGCTTAGAACCCTCATTCATCATTCCTCCTTCATCCCACCCAGGTACTCCAGGAAAAACCTGGGGTAACTGTAGAAAGATGATGAGTGGCTGGGGCTGGGGCTCCATGGTAGAGCACTTGCCGAGCACGTGCAAGGCATTGGGTTCAATCCTCAGCACCACATAAAAATAAATAAATTAAATAAAGGTATTAGGTCCAACTACATCTAAATTTTATTTTAAATTATGACAATATATACATAATGTAAATTATTTGTAAAAAGATGATGAGGGTAACAACCTAAGGCCTGCTGCAGAGCCAGCCTGAATGAAATAGTGAAGGAGCAGGGTGCACAGCCAGGCTCTCCTCAGCTCTCAGTCCCAAGGTGGGGCTCTCTCCTCACCAATGCCACATTTCCCACACCTGCTGCAGGTCATTTCAGAAGCTTCTAGTGGATCTCCCTCAGGCAACTCTGAGAACAAGAGAGCTCCAGGCATCCCTAGAGACATGACCCATGAGTGTCCCTGAGCCAGGTGGCTCCCTGAGGCAGCTGAGGAAAAGGGAGCTCCAGGCCTTTTTAGAGTGTCCCCAAACCAGGAGGCTCCCTGAGGTAGCTCTGAGGAGAAGGGAGCTCCAGGCATCCCTAGAGACATGACCCACAGTGTCCGGAGGCTGGCATCCACCTGAGGCTGCACTGAGGAGAAGGGAGCTCCAGGGGTCCCTAAAGACATGACAATAGACCCAGCCTGATTCCCTCTTAAAATTGGGAACCTTCTTGCCACAAAGCCAGGAAAAGCTGATTTTGGTTTCACTGTAAATTACTGCAGATTCTGAACCTGCTTGGAATGCCTGCCCGTGCATTGGACTCCCCCTTGCCTGGCTCTCTGACCAGACAGCAGCCCTCTCTGAAACTGGCCTTCCCTGGCCAGATCAAGCCCCTCTCTGAGGCTCCAATGACCTTCATAAATTCTGATGTCAGGGCCAGCAAAATGTGAACTACCTTTGTGCCCTGCTGTCCGAATGTTGTTATCTGTGACCCCCTTTGTGGAACTTTCTGGGCTATGGAGCCGCTGCGAGGGAGCTGAGAGTGTCTTCTTCCCGCGGTTTTGGGTGGGAGAGGCAGCCCGGCTGGTGGAAATGATCAGCTTGCATTCATTTGATTTTAAATGGAGTCACTGGTCTTTTCTTTGCATCCTGGTCTAACAGTGACCCACAGTGTCCCCAAGCAGGGTGGCTCCCTGAGGTAGCTCTGAGGACAAGGGAGCTCCAGGCGTCCCTACAGACATGACCCCCAGTGTCCCCGAGCCAGGCGTTCACCTGAGGTAGCTGTGAAGAAAAGGGGGCTCGGACCCTCCCTGAGGGGTTAACCACAGTTTCCAGAGCCTGGCTGTGCCGTGTGGGTCCTGAGGAGAAAGCTCACCTCTCACCCTGAAGGAGGACTGACGTCAAAGATGGCGGTGAGGCCCCTCCCCTGATGACCACGCCCCCCATGGCCAAATGCCCGGATAACCACGTGCCCAATGGCCACGCCCCTAATGGCCACGCTTGATGGCCATGCCCCACAGGACCCTACTCATGCTCAGAGGTGGTGCCCACCCCTAGTTCCTGGAAAATCTCAGCCCTTTCTACACTCTCAGCTGTTACTGGATAGAACCTGTGCCCACAGCTGTCACAAACTCTGGCAGTGTTGGCTGTGTCATCATGGAGTGGAATCTCAGGAGAGGAGAAAAGGGAGTCCAGAAGCCCACCTCCCCGTTCACCAGAAACCAGGGAGCTGAAACTCCAAACCCCAGCTCTTGTGCTACAGCGAAGGAAAATTTAAAGTCAGACACCAAAAGTCATGCAGGAGAGGTTTCTGAGAAGTGACAGTGAGGTGAAAATAAATTAAAACTGAGGCTTAAGCAAAAGCACTCTCAAGGGGGAGAGTGGGCATCTCCAGGCAGAGAATAAAAGGACATAAGGCTGTCCCCAGACTTCATTACTGTTGACGTTTGCCAAGAGAACTGGGGACCACCTGTGTACTCTGCCCATCAGGTGGTCAACTCCTCCTTCACGTTGGGCAGTGGAGTTGTTGACCTTAGCTGGTCCTCTCCAGAACTGTCACCGTGGCCAACCTATTTAGGGGGCTTCATCCACAAGTCAATCCCATGTTGATGTGGGCACTGGGGTAAATTCCTGGTCAGAGGTTACCTTAGTGTGACTGTGCTACTAAAGGGATCTTCTATAGTGGCACCCCTTCCTCTACAGAAAATCTTAACTAAGTTTCCCCAGAAATCTTCACCATAATTGATTTGAGGACTATCAGCAAAAGAGTCTCTATCTACAAGAGAGATCAATGTAGGTAACTTCCTATGTTCCTGTTTCTCTATTTCACTTGGCCACTGGCCTGGAAGAAATCATCACTCCAGGTGCTGAATGCCCCATTACTAGTTTGCCACAAACATTTACCAGTATAGTAGTTTATAGAAGTGTGGGGAGCCACTCTGAATGACCCACACCTTCCAGTCCTGAAGCAAGAGGCTCTGAATGATCATTTCAACCATTTCATGGTGACTTGGGCATTGTCCCAACTCAGAAAGTGGAGGCATGTCTTCAGATGTAGGTGTCACCCCTGAGGTTGAGCTACACTCACCTGTTCCTCAGTAATCCTACCCCTTTGCCCAGTTTGGGATAGAATGGTCCATGGAAACTCCCTTTGTGTGTCCCCTGCTCTTGCTCTGCCTTTGGGTGTGGCCTTCCTAGATGTCAGTCAACCTGCTGACACATACATCAGGAAGCTAGACTCAATCCCCTTAAACTTGAACCCTTGCCTCATTTGAATGGCTTCTCCTCAATAAAAGTGTTCAGCACAAGTGTGTGTGTATGTGTGTGTGTGTGTGTGTGTTCTCTCTCTCTCTCTCTCTCTCTCTCTCTCTCTCTCTTTCTCTCTCTCCAGACCCTTAAGGGTAGAGGAGCCATCACTATAGGACCCAAAGAAAAAGGTATTTTTCTGTCTCTTGTGTGATTATTTAACACAGCCCAGTTCACCTGGAGTGACCCTGAGTGTTTTAGTCATGAGAAAGGTGACAATTTGTGGCCCATATGGAACTCTAGGATGAATTTTAGAAATTTAGTGGGTTTGAAATTTCTCTCCAGAAGTTAAGCACGCTTAGGATTTAAGAGTAATGTGGGCTGAATTGTAGAAAGCAAGTAGAAGAAAAATCTGTGACATTCAACATTTTAATATTTGGGAGTAGTTTGTCTTTAGAAAGAAAAAAAATATTTTTATAATTCTAGAGACTCTAAATGTAAAGAATTATTAAGATGATTAATGGGATATGTTGTTAAGTATTCTCCCATGGGGAAAGTGCTTTTGTGGACTTTTTTGGATTGTTTTTGTGAATTTTTATATTTTGAAATATTAAGTAAAGATGGGGGGGTTATATACTAGAAGTCTGTGCTTGGAGAGTGAGAAAAGGGGAAGGAAGATTTTGTGATGAGACTTGATAAAAGGATTCTTTACCTGTAGAGGAGTAAATGTTATTTTTGTGAATACTCAGAAGGTTTATACTGAACCTCTTTGCTACATTCTTGTCCTGCTGAATCAGAAAGGCTGGAACTCAGCCACTGTGGACAAAAGACTTTAGCTGCTGTTCCCTGTGGTGTCTGTAACTAGACTCACAGCCAGCAGTGCTTTCAACTCTTAAGCAACCTGGCCTGGGTGCCAAATGAAGACTGCCCTAAAATCTGAGAGAAACACTGCTATTGATGGGAGATTTCCAACTATGCTCTTTTTTATATTTTGCTTTTAATTTTGAAGGTTATGGGGGTGCACTTGCTTGTCGCAGGAACAAAAGCCGGCAATGTTCCTGTGATGAGCATAAAACCCTTACTCTCATTCTTGACTAAGTAATTGTAAAAAATAAAATATACATAAGGGTCAAAAATTTAAGCTACATCATGTGACATCACAGATTTATTTATGTACTCCTAGTTAAAAATAAATGGATTCAAATATCTTAAGAACCACGTGGTTACATAAAGTTAATACAATTATAAGTTATGGGCTGGGGAAGTGGCTCAAGTGGTAGCGCCCTCGCCTGGCATGCGTGTGGCCTGGGTTTGATCTTCAGCACCACATACAAACAAAGATGTTGTGCCCGCCGAAAACTAAAAAATAAATATTAAGAAAATTCTCTCTCTCAAAAAAAAAACAATTATAAGTTATGCCCTTATTATTAATATATTTTTCTAGGTACTTGGATAACCTATAGTTCTTAATTCATAAAATGATTAGCATATATGTCTAACTGTTTAGTAAATATATATTTATCTAATTGCTTTTCTTCAACAGAAACAAATAATTTACATACTTCTTATACATGCATTTATCTGATGTTCTGCCTTACCTCCTCTGCTTCTGTTTACACATATTTTAGATACAGACATTTTAGATGAATATATTTCACTATAAATTTCATTTCAAGAGAGAATACAACCTTCAAGTAATCTCTAGTTCTCAAAGTTATCATACAAATTTTTTTTTAATTTTTTATTTTAGTTGTTGTTGGACACAATACTTCCATTTTTAAATGGTTTTAGGTGGTGCTGAGGATTGAACCCAGCACATTGCACATGCTAGGCGAGTGCTCTAACACTGAGCCACAACCCCAGCTCCTGTATAAACTTTTATAAGATGATAAACAAATATAATTCTATCTTCAGAAATGTTCAAGGGGTTTAACTATTTTTTCATTAATATTTCTTCTCATCAAAGTACAAAAATTTGTTTAGATTCTAAGGTTTTCAAAAATTACTCCAAAGTATAACCAGGAAAAATTCTAAAAGGAAAAGATGCTTCAACCGAGAGGAAGCACACATTGGAGGTCCTAAGAAGAATCAAAAAAACATCTTTGGGTGAAACAAGGTCTTTACATTCTAGATTTTAATGATTAAAGTATTTCCCTAAACCAGAAAATCTTTATATCATTATCTAGACAGATGATATAAAAAGTTAAAACAATTAAAAAGAGATTTATATGTACTGTACTGACTATAAAAATTTTACCTGATTATTCAAGAATATTTCAGGCTATTTCCCTAATTTCACTATGCTAATGTGAGCTAACGTTTTGTCCATATTTTGGCAAGATAAAAACCTATTAAAATGTTGCTTATTTCCGTTAAGGAAGGTCTTTATTGCCTAATGATTCGTACTGTTTACTGTGATAAAATAAAATTTAAAAAGTCGAATCCTGTAACAAGGCCTCTGGACCTGAGCTGGAGCCTCACTGACATGGCTACATCTCTGAGAGAAGTTACCAATCAGGCTCCATGGTAAGAGCTGACAGGGGAGGAAGGGAGGGGAGAATCAGCTCCCCCCTTCTCAGTCGCTGTCCTTGAAGAGTTAACTTGCCCAGAACAGTGAAAGAAAAAGCTGCTTTGGTGTGAACTTCTGCAGACTGGGAGCTTCTGAGCCCCTCCACTTACATGCTGGGTATAGAGTTCTGAAACCACTGAACTCAAAGTTCAGGGGGATTGACTGATTACAGAGAAAGCTGTACCCTCTGAACCTGACCTTGTAGTGTGGTGCTCTGTTGGTGCAGACCACATTATAATGGCACCTTAGAACTCTGAGCCCCCAGGAATTCTGGGCATTGTAGTTCGTACTACTAGGGCAGCCCTGACCTCAGAGGTCTGTGGGCCATTGATTATTCTGGGTAATGCAGTACATGCTATCTAAGTGGACCTCACCATCACGGCTCCTGTGATCTGCCTGGACACCCCAGATGCTTTTCCCTGAAGCCCTCGACAGGAAGGTGTCTGGGCGCTCCAGGGCTCAGGGATTCTGCAGCCCCTGAGGGTTCTGGGTAATGTAGTGCAGTGTTCAGGCTCAATTACTACAAAGGATCCTGGGAGCTGAAGCACCTGAGGGTTCTGGGTAATGTAGTGCAGTGTAGTCTGGCCTTCTGCACAGCCCTCACTATGAAGGCCTCTGGGAGTTGCAGGCTGCACACTCACCTGAACAACACCTCCCCCCAAGGATTCCAGGTAGTACAGTTAACTTCTCTGCCCTCCCGTTCTCCCCACAGAGGACCCTTAGAGCTACAGCCCTTGAGTGTAGTGAGTCATGCAGTTAGCGCACTCACATCAGAGGGTTCTGGAAGCTAAATTCCCCCTTAGGGGGCTGGGGATGTGGCTCAAGCGGTAGCGCGCTGGCCTGGCATGCGTGCGGCCCGGGTTCGATCCTCAGCACCACATACCAACAAAGATGTTGTGTCTCGCCGAGAACTAAAAAATAAATATTAAAAAAATTCTCTCTCTCTGTCTCTCCCTCTCTCTCTCTCTCCTCTCTCACTCTCTCTTTAAAAAAAAATGAAATAAAATAAAAATAAAAATAAAATAAATTCCCCCTTAGTGTTGTAGGTACTTCAGTCCCAGGGCTTGCTCAGCCATCAAAGAGGGTTCTGGGAGCTGAAGTTCTGAGGACTGTGGGTAATGTAGTGCAGTGTTCATGCTCAATTACTACAAAGGATCCTGGGAGCTGCAGCCCCTAATGGTTCTGGGTAATGTAGTGTAGTTTCAGGCTCAATTACTACAAAGGATCCTGGGAACTGCAGCCCCTGAGGGTTCTTGGTAATGTAGTGTAGTTTCATGCTCAATTACTACAAAGGATCCTGGGAGCTGCAGCAGCTGAGGGTTCTGGGTAATGTAGTGCAGTTTCATGCTCAATTACTACAAAGGATCCTGGGAGCTGCAGCCCCTGAGGGTTCTGGGTAATGTAGTGCCCATCGGTGACATCACAGATGTGGACACCGTCTGATGTCCAGTTGTACCCTTCGGTGACATCACTGCAGTGGACGTTCAGGAGGAGAAAGCGTCAAGGAGACCACCTTCCTAAGCGCCATCCTCTGCACTCGGCCCCTCCAAGCACAGCTGCAGCCCGTGGAGCACGCAAAGGAATGAACACGCCGGTCCTAGTCAGCCCTTGGTGGCCACCTGCAGCTGGCCAGCACGCAACACAGCACAGGGGAATCCCCACCTCTGTGCCCAACTGTGGGAGGCCCGATACCCAAGCGGCCGGCCGCAGAGGCCTCTGAGGAAGCGGTACCCAGGCATTCTGGGTATTGCAGTCCAGCATCCTGCCCACGCAACCCATATCGTGATGCCCCCAATCCTGGAAGCCGAGGGCCGCTAGCGTTCTGGGTCCGCCCACAGAACCCTCACCATGATGCTCCCCCCCACTGGAAACCAAGGGCCCCAAGCATCTTGGGTAGTGTAGTCCAGAGGTCTGTCCACGCAACCCTCACCATGATGGCCCCTGGAGCATTCTGGGTATTGCAGAGCAGCATCCTGCCCACACAACCCTCACCATGATGGCCCCCGAGCATTCTGGGTAGTGTAGTCCAGAGGTGGGCCACGCAAACCTAATCACGATGCCCCCCCATCCTGGAAGTCGAGGGTCATTAGCATTCTGGCTACTGTAGTCTAGAGGTAGGCCCATACAACCCCTACCATGATGCCCCTCCCTGGAAGCCGCAGCCCGATCGTTCTGGGTAGTGTAGTACAGCATCCTGCCCACACAACCCTTACCGTGATTGCCCCACGTTCTGGAAGCCGAGGACCCTGAGCATTGTGGGTAGTGTAGTCCAGAGATCTTCCCACACAACCCTTATGGTGATTTCCCCCCTGGGATGGTGCCGAGATTCTGGGTAGTGTAGTCCAGAGGTCGGTTCATGCAACCATTAGGGTGTTAGCCCTCCCCGGAAGCCGGGGGCCATTCGGATTCTGGGTAGTGTAGTCCAGAGGTCTGTCCACGCAGCTCTCACCAAGATGGGCCCCCTCCCCCGCCAAGCAGCAGGCCCCAGGGATTCTGGGTAGTGTGCTTTGGCGCTCTGTGGAGTCACTACAGATACCCTGGGCAGCTGCGGGCCGGGAGGATTCTGGATATTGTAGTCAAGTGTTCTCCTATTCAGCCCCACTACAGAGGATCTGTGGACCCCTCAGCTGATCCATAACAATCCTCCTGGTCCCTCCTGGCGTACACTAAGGGGAGCTGCACCCCACTAATGGGACACAGGGATTAGATATTGAGGTGAGCATATGCCACCTGGGAACGGGGGAGGGTGAGGAAGCTGGTCAATAACGGGGTGATGGGACATTATCGGGGATCGGGTGGTCAGATATAGGGTGGGGGACATCACCGAGTGTGTACGGAGAAACCTGAGAGACAACGCGGAGAGCCCAAGGAGATGGAAGTGCCGAGACTTGAGGAAGAGAGCCGAGTGTGTACGGAGACACCCGAGAGACTAAGCGAAGAGCCGAGGGAGGCTGACGTGCAGAGACTTCACGAAGAGAGCCGAGTGGCCTCGGAAGGGCCGAGTGTGTACGGAGAAACCCGAGTGTGTACGGAAAGGGCCGAGGGTCGAGGACAGAGTGGAAAAGGGGGACCCAAAGAACCCATGTTGGCAGGGAGTAGTCGAGGGCCAAAGAACCGGTTCAGGGGCGGCGCAGAGTGTCCAGGTCCTGAGCGGACCGCGGGGAGCCACGCAGAGGGCACCGGGAGGGCCAGAGGCGGTGGACGTGCTGGGGGCGGTCGGCAGGCGGGGAGGGGAGCAGGGCAGGGGAGCAGGGCGGCGGGAAGTGATCTGGGTGTGGCGGGGAGTGGGGGCAGCGCAGGCTCGGAGGAGGGAGGCCCTGGAGGACGCTTGGGTCCGGAATGGCCCAGGGGGAAGCGGAGTCAGGGGCGGCGCAGTAGGGCGTGGTGGAGGCCGGGGCGTGGTGGAGGCCCCCCGGTGTGGGTCTGGCCTTCAGCCCAGACCTCCTAGGGTCGGCCAGGTCAGGTGTAGCCTGAGAACAGCCAGAGCTATACCACTTTCACTTCTGTGGTCAGAGTGGGAAGAGGACACGTGGGAGCCTGTGTCCCTCAGGAAGCCTCCCTGCAGAAGTACCCAGCCGGACACCCCTCAGAGATCTGATGGAGTCCAGGGCACAGAGCCTGAAGAGTCCTGGCAGGGACGGGGTCGTGAATGTACCCAGGACACTGCGTCCTCCCCGAGTCGGCACTTGGGACACAGAGTACTCCTCCAGTCTACACTGCGGACATAGTGTCCTTCTCTAACCTACACTGGGGACACAGTGTTCTCCTCCAGTCTACACTCGGAACACAGCGTCCTCCTCCAGTCTACACTGTGGACACAGTGTTCTTCTCCCGTCTACACTCGGGAGCCTCAGATACAGTGTCCTCCTCCAGCCTACACTGGGGACACAGTGTACTCCTCCAGTCTACACTGGGGACACAGTGTCCTTCTCTAGCCTACACTGGGGACACAGTGTCCTCCTCCAGCCTACACTCAGACACAGGGTCCTCCTCCAGCCCACACTAGGGACACAGTGTCCTCCTGCAGTATACACACGGGACACCGTATCCTCCTCCAGCCTACACTGGGGACACGGTGTCCTTCTCTAACCTACACTGGGGACACAGTGTCCTCCTCCAGCCTACACTCAGAACACAGTGTCCGAGCAGACTCTGCTGTGTGGGTCTCATGAAGACAGATGGACCCTGCTACAGCGGTCACCAGAAGCTGTGTGACACGGTCTGGACAAAACACCGTGGAAGAGCTGGTGTCTTTGGGGTCCTGCCTGTTGCCACATGTGGGCATCCCACCTTGGGGTGCTGCACTAGCCCCCTGTGCAGAGGGCCATGGGGACCCTCCCCTCATGCTGAGGGGGCCTCACTGCTTCCGAATCTGTTTTGATGTGAAGTCAGGGCTGATGCCTGGGGTCACTACCCACTAGACCAAAGGGCCTTGAACACCCAGTGCCCACCCTGGGGGCTGCCCTCTAACTAATGATCTTGTGCTGCGTAGCCCCAGGCCCCTTGGCCAGACTGACGCAGGTGACTCAGAGTTCAGCTCTGCAGCAAGTGGGGACCCTCAGTAGTGTAGCAGGACTGAGCAGGGAGAGGGAGGGAGGGGTACAGGGGCTGTGAGCAGGGAGAGGGAGAGAGGGGTACATGGGGCTGTGAACAGGGAGAGGGAGGGAGGGGTACAGGGGGTGAACAGGGACAGGGAGGGAGGGGTACAGGGGGGTGTGAGCAAGGAGAGGGAGGGAGGGGTACAGGGGGTATGAGCAGGGAGAGGGAGGGAGGGGTACAGGGGCCTGTGAACAGGGAGAAGGAGGGAAGGGTACAGGGGGTGTGAGCAGGGAGAGGGAGGGAGGGGTACAGGGGGGTGTGAGCAGGGAGATGGGGGAGGGGTACAGGGGGGTGTGAACAGGGAGAGGGAGAGAGGGGTACAGGGGGGTGTGAACAGGGAGAGGGAGGGAGGGGTACAGGGGGTGTGAGCAGGGAGAGGGAAGGAGGGGTACAGGGGGTGTGAGCAGGGAGAGGGAGGGAGGGGTACAGGGGCCTGTGAACAGGGAGAGGGAGGGAGGGGTACAGGGGGTGTGAGCAGGGAGAGGGAGGGAGGGGTACAAGGGGTGTGAGCAGGGAGAGGGAGGGAGGGGTACAGGGGGTGTGAGCAGGGAAAGGGAGGGAGGGGTACAGGGGGTGTGAACAGGGAGAGGGAGGGAGGGGTACAGGGGCCTGTGAACAGGGAGAAGGAGGGAGGGGTACAGGGGGTGTGAGCAGGGAGAGGGAGGGAGGGGTACAGGGGGGTGTGAGCAGGGAGATGGGGGAGGGGTACAGGGGGTGTGAGCAGGGAGAGGGAGAGGGGTACAGGGGGTGTGAGCAGGGAGAGGGAGGGAGGGGTACAGGGGGGTGTGAACAGGGAGAGGGAGGGAGGGGTACAGTGGGTGTGAGCAGGGAGAGGGAGGGAGGGGTATAGGGGGGTGTAGGGGGTGTGAGCAGGTAGAGGGAGGGAGGGGTATAGGGGAGTATGAGCAGGTAGAGGGGATGGGTGGGTGCCCTGATTCCCTCTACAAGCAGATGACCTTCCACTGGGCACCCCCACTGCCATAGTCACCCCAGGTCTACAGGATGCAGGGTTCCAAGTCTCTCCATATGAGAGCCCCCTCTTTCCCCCAGAAGCTCTCCTGGGACTGTGAGGGTCATGCCTTTGGGGGCAGGGTCTCCCAGAGACTCTCTTCTGGTTCGGGAGGTCCTTGCTGCCCAGGGCATGAGTTCTGTGACCCGATAATGATGGTGTCCACATCCACTGCCGGCCCTGGGAATGCCAAAGGCCCTCTGCCACCTGACAGGGATCCCTGGTAGGGATGAGGAGAGGGAGGTGACCTGGAGGGTCTTGGGGCTCAAGGAGTCAGCAGGGTGCTGAGAAGAGGGGCAGATCGAGAAGGGACAGAGGGGACAGGGAGACAAACTGGAGTGATGAGGACCCAAGCTTAGGGCCTGGGGCCGTGAGGGGTGGGAAAATGCAGGAAGGAGCTTCCCAGGACCCTGCAGAGGACGGCCTGCCCTTCAGGATCCCAACCCCAGAGATGTGGACCCGAGGCAGGAGGTTTGAGCCCCGAGGGTGTAGGGCTGACGGCGGCCAGCAGGGAGCGCAGGCAGTCTTCTGAGCATCAGCGCCGCTGTCTGCCTTGAGGAAGGGACTGGGTCCATCCCATGCTCACACACAGGGCAGGTGGGCGGGGCTGTCCTGGTCCTGCCGGAGCTGGACACACCAGGCAGGTGAGCCAAGCAGTCTGATGAACAGGTGCTCAAGGAAGGTGACCTTGACACAGACTCAGGGCTGTGATGGGGCCAGGTGCAGGACCCAGAGTCACTCAGGAGAGGCTCAGGTGGAGGCTGAGGCCGCAGCCTGGGGAAGAAGTCAGCCTGTCACTCCTGGCACAGGAAAGTGCTCCTGCGGGACCCTGAGGCCAACCACATGCTCATGAGGGACATGGAGTGCTGGGCGCAGGAGGAGGGAGCCTCAGGCCCTGGGCTGCTGGATTTGGTGATAGAGGAGCACTGAGACTCTCAGGGAGACTTCTGTCCCCAGGCAGACCCACAGCCTGAGCCCCACCTTGCCCCTGTGCCTCTTCCAGGAAGCAGCCTAAGGCCAGGTGACCCGAGGCTCTGGCAGACCCAGGGTGCTTTCCTGTCACACAGCCCCTGGGCGACAACCCCCATCGGGAAGGAGTTGGGACAGGGGGTGCTCAGCTGGGCCCCAGAGGAAGCCACTCTTAGACAGGAGACGAGATAGAGCAGTGCCACCACTCACAGACCCAAAGAGAGGAGGGCAGGGTCTCATACTCGGGGACAGAGGGAGCCAGCTGACCCACCAGGGAACAGGCCTGTGTCGGGGTCCAGCGAGTCACTCCAGCAGGTCTCCCACAGCGAGTACCACCTGGGGGGCTCACCACAAGCACACAGGCCATTGCAGCTCCCAAGGTGCCTCAGGGCTACCACGGCTTCTCTGGACAGCCAAGTGGGACGTGGGGCCAGCAGGCCAGGTCCAGCAAACTATTTCCAGCTATCCCACAGGGAGGAAGGAGTGTCACCAGGAGGGTGAGAAGTAGACACTGTCCATGTGACTGAGCCCTGCTCTGGTGGGGGAGCCCACCCCATGCCAGCAGGGTGGCAGCAGGACATCAGAGGAGTCACTGCAGGGGACACAGGCTCACACTGACTTGGCACAAGGCTCCTGCTCTGGGGGAGCAGACTGGGAGAGGGTGGTGCCAGGGAGACCTGATGAAGAGGCTCCCAAGCCCAGTGGTCAGAAGAGCTGAGCAGAGGGGAGGGGGAGGAGCCCCTGGGAGCTGCAGAGCTGAGCAGGGGGGAGGGGGAGGAGCCCCTGGGAGCTGCAGAGCTGAGCAGGGGGGAGGGGGAGGAGCCCCTGGGAGCTGCAGAGCTGAGCAGGGGGGAGGCAGGAAAGATTCCTGGGAGCTGCAGAGCTGAGCAGGGGGGAGGGGGAGGAGCCCCTGGGAGCTGCAGAGCTGAGCAGGGGGGAGAGGGAGGAGCCCCAGGGCCCAGGGAGCTGCAGAGCTGAGCAGGGGGGAGAGGGAGGAGCCCCAGGGCCCAGGGAGCTGCAGAGCTGAGCAGGGGGGAGGGGGAGGAGCCCCAGGGCCCAGAGACCTGCAGAGCTGAGCAGGGGGAGGGAGGGAGGAGCCTGGTGGACAGGACATCTGGAAGGCAGGGATGAGGGGCCAACTTTGGATGCAATTTCATGGCCCTGTTAGTGTCCTGCACTTAGAAACAAAGAGTCACAGGGGCTTAAATCATTTCCCCAGTAAGGTGGGATCTTCTCCCCCAGCCTTGGAGGGCAGAAGGCTGAGACCAGGGGTCACAGGGCTTAGCTCCCTCCACAGGCTCCAGGGTAGGCTCCAGGCATGACTTGTCCAGCTACAGAGGGAACTTTACAGATGGCGGGAGTGACAAGGTGGCCCTTCAGCACTTGTCCAGTGCAGGGAAACCTGGGGCTGATGTAGGAAATGACCACAAACCAGCAGCTGAAAACCACAGAAACCTGTCCTCTGCCAGGCCTGGAGGGCAGAGGCCAAGACCAGGGGCTCAAGGCTGAGATCCCTGCACAGGCTCCAGGTGGCCCTGGGCTGGTAGCCCCTCACTGCAGTCTCTGCCTCCATCCCCACGGGGCTCCTCCTCTGTGTCTGTGTCCCCTCCTCTGTCTCTAGTGAGGACAGTGCCATTGCATGAGGGCCACCTGACCCAGGATGGTGTCATCTTGAGATCATTACCTCATTACATCTGCAGAAACCCTACGTGCAAAAGAAGCCCTATCCCGAGGTCACAGTGCACTTGGGGTGCTATTCAGCCCACTGGGGTAGGACGTGGAGAGGCATCCCAGGTGGGGAGGAGGAAGGCAGGTGATTGTCAGGAGGAGGAAGGCAGGGGAGCAGGGGCATGTGGGCAAGCCCATGTGGGATGCCTGATAGACTTCCAAGCAGGGTGCTTGGCATGGAGTCCCGTCTGGGAGCCTGTGTGTGCCCATCTACAAACGAGAGAGTCATGGGCAGGTCGGAGGGTGTTAAGTCATGAGACAATGAGATCATCTGCTCCAGGTGCAGAAGGAAGCTGCCCCGGGACTCCAGGCAGGGCCTGGGAACCGGCCAGCGTTTGGCAGGTGGAGGACGAGCACTCTGGAGGTAGGACAGCCGGACCACCAGAGAGCGAAGGGTGGGTGCCTGGTGTCCTGTTGTGGGGTCACAGGGGTATGACAACTGATTTGGTGCCAGGGCCCCTGGAATGTGGGAGCAAAGGGCGTGTGGGGCTCTGTGCCCTCACAGTGTGTCTCAGAGAGAGCTAGGTCCTGTTGCATGGAGGCCACCACCCTGCCTGCCCAGCCAAGGGACTGCCTGCCCCCTTTGGTTTCTGTGTCCAGCCCACTGTACCTTCCCACCAAGCCAAGGCAGCATTGTGTCCTGATGCTCAAGATGTCGTGAGGTCTGACGATGTCCAGCCGCTGCCTGTCCTTGGCTTGAGCATAGAGAGGAGAGCCATCGGGATGGATCAGGGGCCACCTCAGCCATCTTGACCTCAGGGTCCCACAAGGCTCCCTAAATATGTCCCCTTAGCTTTGAAGAGCTGCACATCACTGGTGATCCTGGGAGGTGTCTGCTCCTACAAGAGCCTCACAGAGTAGGTGTGTGTCAACACCAGGACTGTGTGCCGGTGGAACACACTCTCTGGGGAGGTGCAAACTGTGGGCCTAAGTGGACCTGGGGCCTGCAGATGGTGGGACAAAGGAAGTGGGCCTGGGGGGCTGCAGAGAGTGAGACAAAGGAAGTGGGTCTGGGGGGTGGAGACTTTGGACCAGAGGAAGTTGGCCTGGGGGCTGCAGACGCTGGGCCAGAGGAACTGGGCCTGGGGGCTGCAGATGCTGGGTCAGAGGAAGTGGGTCTGGGAGATGCAGAACATGGGCCTGAAGAAGTGTGGGTCCCCTGGAGATCCAGGTGCTCCTGGGAAGGGAGCTGTGAGACCATCCTATGTGCCCAGGGCCCCATGTCCCCTGAGGTCCTAGGGCTGGTTGGTACCTTTGCCATAGGTATCCTGCCTGAGGGTTGCAGGGGCCCAGCTGGGGCACCTGCTTGCTCAGCACCTGTCCCCCTGCTCCGGAGCCCCTGGAGTGTGGGCTGTCACACCATGGGCACAGGACAGACCGTGGGGTGGGAAGTCCTGGTGTAAGCTGTAGTTGGAAAGACCAAAGCCGGGCTCGCTGTCGTCCAGATTAAGTCCCGGAAACACTGACATCCTCCTGGCTGCTGTGTGGAGCCCACGCCTGGCTCTGACCCTGGGTTATGCCACACATGCACCTGTCCTGTCTCAGGAGCTAGGGTGGGGGTGACTGCGTGTTTTCCAGGCTCATATGTGTGCGTGGACCCACACACCTGAGAGGTGCCTGTGTCTGTGGGGCTTGCACACCTGTGTGGACGCCTGACTCCTATGGATTCACACACCTGGGAGGTATCCGTGTGTCTGTGGGGCTTGCACACCTGTGTGGACTGCTGACCCCTGTGGACCCACACACCTGGGAGGTACCTGTGTATCTGTGGGGTTTGCACATCTGTGTACACTGCTGACCCCTGTGGATTCACACACCTGGGAGGTACCTGTGTATCTGTGGGGTTTGCACACCTGTGTACACTGCTGACCCCTGTGGATTCACACACCTGGGAGGTACCCGTGTGTCTGTGGGGCTTGCACACCTGTGTGGACTGCTGACCCCTGTGGATTCACACACCTGGGAGGTACCTGTGTGTCTGTGGGGCTTGCACACCTGTGTGGATGACGACCCCCTGAGAAGCAGAAGCAGCACTCTGAGAGCGTCCCCCACTCACCGTCACCCTCCCCAAGGGCAGGTGCCACTGTCCCCCTTGCAGATCAGGACTGGCCCCAAGTCTGTGTCTCGCCTCAGGCACCCTCCTGTGGAGCCTGCCTCAGGCCCAGAGTCCTACCCAGGGCTCAGGGGCACTCGCGGCTCTCACACTGGCACTGCCGTGAGGAGAGGCCAGTGCTCTCCGCTCCTGCAGTCCTGGTAGCCCTGCAGGCAGGCTCGGCAGCCTCCAGTCCCATCTGGAGGCCCTGTGGTGGCCCCTGTGGGGAGGGGGTGCAGAGAGGTGGTCCACGCAGGCCCAGCAGGACTGGTCCGGTGCTGAGACGTGCTCTGTGCCCTGATGGTGCCTCCTGGTGGGAGCCCCATGGGTGGGGTGGCGCCATTTCCTGGAGATGCAGCAGTCGGGCCACCCTGCTGTCCTCTGTCCTCCCAGGAGACCCTGTTGGCTGTGTGGCTCTGCACAGAGAGGGCAGCTACGTGGTGGCCTCTGGCACCTACCTTGGCCTCCTGGACTGGGCGATGGGGCAGGTGGAGTGGGCGGCCTGGCTGGACAGGGACAAGCCCCACAACAGGTTCAACGATGGGAAGGTGGATACCAATGGGAGGTTTGTGGCAGGTGGGCTGCTGAAAGGACTGGCTGTGGCCCGGTTAGCTGAAGGTGGCCCTGGACACCTGGAGAGCCTCCTGTCATGGTGGGTGCCGGCTTGGTGGGGACCTCAGGAGCCCTCCCCAGGCTGCTGGCAAACGGCCCCTGAGGCCATGCAGGTGCTGGGAAGCCCACAGGTTCCCTCCTGCTCCAAAGCCTTTGGCTTCCAGGTCATTCTTCCTGGGTCCCTGCCCAGAGAGGACCTTTGGAGGGTTGAAGCCGCCAGGGTGGGGCAGCGGCCAGGGCCGCTGGCCAGGGGCCATTCACGTGCAGCTGAGGGCCCAGCACCTCTGCCTGAGCAGGCCTCTTCCCAGTGGAACATCTCTGGGGTCCCCCCTTCGCCCAGCACAGAGGCTCACTCACAGATGCCGCCTGAGGGCCATCCTGCCTGCTGACCCCGACTGAGGGTGACCACAGCTCTCTGCACAGCGGGTCTGTGTGGGGTGGGCAGGGCAGGGTGCTGCCCACTGACCTTCCACTCTCTCCAGGCACCATGCCAGAGGCGTCCGCCCCAGGAATGTGGGAGCCGGGGCAGGGCTCCCTGTACACACTCTTCGCTGACCGCTCGGTGGTCAGACAGCTGGACCAGCTGGGTATCCACAACGGGCTGGACTGGTCCCTGGACCACCGCACTCTCTACCACGTGGACAGCCTGGACTACTCTGTGCGGGCCTATGACTACGACGTGCAGACAGGAGGCCTGGGTAGCGGCCGCCACTGCTAGCCCCCCCCACGCCCTCCCCAGGGGAAGGTCTCCGTGGCCAGGCCCCCACACCCTCCCTGGGGTAGGAGCCTCCGTGGACAGCCCCCTATGCCCTACCTGGGCAAGGCCACCGTTACCAGCCCCCCACACCCTCCCTGGTATAGGAGCCTCCGTGGTAAGCCCCCACACCTCCCTGGGCGGGGCCACCGTTACCAGCCCCCCCACACCCTCCCTGGTATAGGAACCTCCGTGGTCAGCCCCCACACCCTCCCTGGGCGGGGCTTCCGTGGCCAGCCCCCTATGCCCTACCTGGGCGGGGCCTCCGTGGCCAGCCCCGCACGCCCTCCCTCAGGTATGGTCCTCTGTGGCCAGCCCCCGACACCCTCCCTGAAGTAGGGGCCTCCATGGCCAGCCCCATAAGCCCTCACTGGGCGGGACCAACCATGGCCAGCCCCCCACACCCTTCTCGGGGAGGGCCTCTGTGGCCAGCCCCCCACATCCTCCCCAAGTGGGAACCTCTGTAGCTCTCCTCCGACACCCTCGCGAGTCCACTCCTGGGGTCCCAGATGCGCCACTGGGTCTGTCACTCCCTCCCGTTGTTGAGGCCATGCGCCTCTGTCTGTCCTGCCGCAGCAAACCCACGGCTGGTGTGCCAGCTGGAGCCAGAGCAAGGCATGCCAGATGGGCTGAGTGTGGACACCACAGGGACACTGGGTGGCCTGCATTGACGGAGACAGGGTGATCCGCATGGACCCCGAGACAGGTGTGTGCACAGGGCAGTCGGTCAAGGAGGGGCCATGGGGTGCTCTGGGCCACGGTGTTAGGGTCCAGGAGTAGGAGGGCAGCACTACATGTTTGTCCAGCTACAGGGGGACTGTGCAGATGGCGGGAGTGCCAGGGAGGCCCCTCAGCACTTGGCCAGTGCAGGGAACACAGGGGCTGATGTAGAAAATGACCACAAACCCTGTGGTTGAAAACCACAGGACCTTTTCCTCTCCCACCCTGGAGGGCGGAGGCTGGACCAGGGTCCCAGGCTGAGCTCCCTGCACAGGCTCCAGGGAGGCTCCTCCTGCCTCTCCAGCTCCTGGGCTCCAGGTGGCCCTGGGGTGGTGGCCCCTCACTGCAGTCTCTGCCTCCGTCTCCACAGGGCTCCTCCTCTGTGCCTGTGTCCTCTCCTCTGTCTCTTGGGAGAACACGGCCATTGCATGAGGGCCACCTGACCCAGGAGGAGCCCATCTCAGGACCCTTCACTAACGACCTCTGCAGAGACCCTGTTCCCACACCAGGTCCCACTCACAGGTTCTAGGGTGCAAATGTGGACCGGATCCACCTCTTACCATGGTGTCCAGTTCCCTCCATGGGCTCCAGAGAGGCTCCTCCTGCTTCTCCAGCTCCTGGGCTCCAGGTGGCCCTGGGCTGGTGGCCCCTCACTGCAGTCTCTGCCTCTGTCTCCACAGGGCTCCTCCTCCTCTGTCTGTGTCCCCTCCTCTGTCTCTTGGGAGGACACAGCCATTGCATGAGGGCCCCCTGACCCAGGAGGAGCCCATCTCAGAACTCTTCACTAACGACCTCTACAGAGACCCTGTTCCCAAACCAGGTCCCATTCACAGGTTCTGTGGTGGAAATGTGGACAGGATCAACCTCTTACAATGTGTCCAGCTCCCTCCAGGAGACTGGCCTCTCCAGCTCCTGGGCTCCAGGTGGCCCTGCTGACCCCTGCAGTCCATGAGGCAGGGCAGAGTTGGGGATCAAGTGCTGCAGGTGCCAGGGAGAACCAGCAGGCTCAGGGCCCCACTGGGGAGTGAGCACAGTCGGGCCACCTGGGGTTCTACAGCAGGCGGGTGGCTGGGCTTCAGGGACGTACCTGAGCTTTACTCACAGGGACACAGCTGTGCACCCTGGAGATGCCAGTGTCCAAGGTGACATCCTGCTGCTTCGGGGGGGCTGACTACTCCGACCTGTACATGACCTCTGCAGTGGACAGCCTGAGTCCAGAGCAGCTATTGCGGGAGCCACAGGCAGGGCACATCTTCAAGGTCAGTGGGGTCTCCCTGCCAGGGTCAGCTTGGCTCCTGGCCACGGCTGCTGGCCAGGTGTAATGCATCTTGACCTCGGGGACTGGAGCGGGCTTGGCAGCATCCATGGGGACCTCTGTCTACCTGGAAAACAGCCCTCCCGAGGCCCCACATGCCCTGCTGTGCACAGAGACGTTTACGGGAGGTTTAGGAAGCTGGTGTGGCTGGCACTGCCGTGGCTGGGGCTGCCGGGAGACTCAGCCACGTCCAGGGACTCACCTCTACCCTCTCCTCCTGCAGGTCACGGGCCTGGGGGTGAGGGGCCTCGCGTCCCGCCCCTTTGCTGGCTGAGGGACCCCACCGTCTAGCAAAGCTCAAGACAGGCCTCTGTCCCTGGGGTTGGGCCAGGCTCGGCTCTGGCAGGGCGCTCCATGCCTGACCGCTGTTCACAGCTGACAATAAATGTGGCCACCTCAATGTCATCTCTGCAGCTGCTGCCCCCCAGGGACCGCCCCACGCTCTGTCCAGGGTCACCCAGCTTCGGCTTGTAATGCCCCCGTGTGTTCTCCAAGGTCCCCACAGGTCACCTGCAGACCTCAGAACATGTGGCTGACACTGGTGTCTCTGTGGTTGACCTCTCTGCCTCCACTTGGTGCTGGATCACTGGGAGCAGGAACCTGAGCATGGGCTGTAGCTGTGCTGGACGTGCACAAGTTCATCTGCCAGGGATCGAGCTGGGCATCAGGTGCCTTCACAGCACTGGGTGCCTAGCGCCTCTACTTCCAAATAGCCCATTTACCCCTGAAAGGCACCCACACTCCAGCAGTGACCCAGTCCCCTGCCCAGCCCCATCACCTGCACACTGCCTGTGTCTGGATGGCCTGCTGTGGATAGGTCCTGCCCACAGAGTCCACACTATGTGACCCTCTGTGTCAGCTTCTCTCACCAACCCCCATGTCTCAACGTCCATCCCACTTGCAGAGCTGCAGTCCTTTTCGAGGCTGAGTAATATTCCATCATATGGATGGACTCGTCCTGTTCCCCATTCCTCCTCAGTGGACAACTGGGTCACTTCTCCCTTCTGAACCCTGTGCATGGTGCTGCTGTGAATGTTCACACACAAGTTTTCATTCCAGCATTTGTTTCTGGGTCTTCAGGGACTAGGCTGGAGGTGCTGGTGGAATGGGAAATCCCTGCATAACCCCGAGAGGCCCCTGGGCACTGTCCCTGCACAGGGGCTCCATGCTGCCCTCCCACATGCACGTGCTAAGAGTGACTTAGAATGTTGAGTCCCCGACTCCAGAGGGCTCAGCACAGAGCTCCTGGAGGTCCCCACACAGGTGGCCTGCAGGTGCACATGGCTCTGATTGCCAGCTGCTGGGAGTCTCTGTCCTGGGGTCCCGTGGTCATGATGGCAGAGTGCAGCTTGTGCTGTGGGCAGGGGCGGGCAGTGCTGTGACCAGGAAGGGCCGTCCTGGGGCTCGAGCCTCCATCTGGGAGTGAGGCCTGTTTGGAGTTGGTCCTGGCCGAGTGGTCAGTCCTGGAGAGGGGCAGCTGGCTTGGGAAGAGGAGAGACCTGGTCTCAGGTGCAGCCCCTGATACAGGGTGCTGAGGGGCCAGGCAGGGGCCTTGGGGAGGCCAAGCAGGGGCCCAGGAAGTGGGTGTCCTCCTGCTGACCACCACTATCTGCTCAGGGACTGGGAGGCCAGGAAGCAACTCTGTGGGAGACCAACTTTGCTTGTGACTGAGTCATACTCCCCGGCTGGGTGTGAGGCGCTCAGTCACAGAAATGTGGCTGAGCTTTCCCCACCTTCTTAGGTTTGAGGGTCAGTGTATCGGGCATGGGTGTGTCTTGCTACAGCCCCATGGGTCATGGGCGAAGCTACGCTCTCCTGTTCCTTTGTAATATAACTCCTTGCCCTGTTCAGGGTAGAATCTTCCATGGAAGTGCCTTGTGTGTCCCCTCCTCTTACTGTGCCCTTGGGTGTGGCCTACCCAGGTGTCAGGCAACCTGCTGACAGTGGACATCATGAAGGTAGACTCATCCCTCTGATACCTGACCCCTTGCCTATTTGAATAGCTTCTCACTAAAAGCGGTCAGCGCGTGCTCTCGCTCTCTCTCTCTCCCTGCGGACCCTTAAGGTCAGAGGAGCCATCAGAGTGACCCCAAAGTAAAAGGTATTTGTGTATGTTGTGTGGTCATTTTGCACAGCCCAGTCAGCCCAGTTTACCTGGATGACCCCTGAGCCTTTTAGATGCAAGAAGAGAAACTCGGCACATGATTTTGGAAATTCAAATGGAAATGAAACCCATTAAACACTATTTGTCAAAAAATGGTGATTGAACAAGCTTTGGAAACTATATTCAGTGAAATGAAAGTATATCCAAACCAAAGTTTCCACAAAAATTGACTCATAATCATCCATAACTAAAATTTGAAAAAAAAAATATTTAAAGAGAAACAGAAGAAAATCCATGTAATCTTAGAGAGTGGTAACTGTATGTGTGTTTTTGTGTGTGTGTGTGTGTGTGTGTGTGTGTTCTGGAACTGGGGATCAAATGCAGGGCTGCACACATGGTGGACAACCTCAGCTACATACAACCTCAGCTACAATACTCAGCTACATCCCTAGCCCTTGGTGGTTTTAACACACAATACTAAAAGTAAATTGGCAGAAGAAAATATTGATAGCATGGACTTTATAAAATTAAATTTTTACCAAGTGTGGTGTTGCATGCCAAGAATTCTAATTACTCAAAAGGCTGAGACAGGGGGCTGGGGATGTGGCTCAAGCGATAACGTGCTCGCCTGGCATGCGTGTGGCCCGGGTTTGATCCTCAACACCACATACAAACAAAGATGTTGTGTCCAACAAAAACTAAAAAATCAATATTAAAAAATTCTCTCTCTCTCTCTCTCTCTCTCTCTCTCTCTCTCTCTCTTTTAAAAAAAAGGGTGAGGCAGGGAGATTGCAAATTCAAGGCCAGCCTGGAAGATGTTTAAAGGGATGGGGTATAGCTCAGTGGTAGAGCACTTGCCTGGCATATGTGAGGCCCTGGGTTCAATCCCCAGCATCATATGAAAAAATTAAATTTTAAACTCTGTGAAAAGAGAACAAAAAGAAAAGCTATAGACTGGGATAAATTATTTACAACATGCAATTCTCTTGTGCAGAAACCTCTTGTGAAGAAGCATACCAGATAACTAAGGCAGACAAGGCCATCGAGGAGGTACAGCTAACTCCCTGTTCCTTAAGTGTGGGCCCTCTATAATGACTTCCTCCAGAAACACAGACAATGGGGACATGCAGAGAACAGTAACTCCACAGTCAGAAAGGCACTACCTGAGCCAGGTGAGCACAGTTAGTACTAACATGGCATTCACCTGAGGGTCAGAAATGACAAAGCAGATGTCCACCCCAGTGCC
Organism: Ictidomys tridecemlineatus; assembly: GCF_052094955.1. NCBI lineage: Eukaryota > Metazoa > Chordata > Mammalia > Rodentia > Sciuridae > Ictidomys > Ictidomys tridecemlineatus. The sequence goes on along the minus strand of NC_135480.1, from coordinate 210,587,764 downwards.
CTGCTTGCCCCAGACCCACAGCCCCAGGATAAATATGAGAAAACCAAGGAACCTTGAAAGGCACTCCCCAGCCAGCTGAGCACACTCAGTACTAAGGTGACATTCACCTTGAGGGCTTGAGATGACAGAGCAGCTGTCCACCTCTGTGACTGCTTCCCCCAGACCCATGGCCCAAGTCTAAATGTGAGGAAAAACAAGTAAACCCCAAAGTAGAACAATCTAAAAATACCTGACAGGTCCTCCCCATGTGCCGAGGTCACTGGAACAAGCAAGTTCAGAGAAACTATCACCCCAAGAGGAGTCTACAGAGACATGTTGACTGGATGTCACTTGGGGTCCTGGGTGGGGTCCTGGAATAGGAAGAGGCAGAATTGAGAATCCAGAGGAAATACAACTTCAGTTATTTATAGCATACTAGTGTTTATTCTTCCTGACAAACGGTCTAAGATGTTAACACATCTGAGATAGTGCACCTAAGTCATCACAAGGGAAAAGTCAGGTTGAGGCTTCCTTTGAAATTTCTGTATAAAGATACTAAAAATAAATTCAAATGTGGCTACATTTTTGGGCTGGGTTGAGGCTCCATGGTAGAGAGCTCTCCTGGCATGCACTAGGCATTGGGTTCAATCCTCAGCACCACATAAATGTAAAATAAAGATGTTCTGTCCACCTAAAACTAAAAAATAAATAAATGAACATGGCTACATTTTCAGAAACACCTGTTTTCTTAATTATTTGTATAGATAATTACTGGTAAATGACACTATTATGTACGTCTGTATTTTATTATGAACACAAAATTTACTATAACACAAAAATCAAATAACTCAAGCTAATACTTAATTCAAGACAAGTGCCTCTGTTATGTGCTGTGTTGAAGTAACACATGTAAACTTGTTATCTTTTTTTAATATTTATTTTTCAGTTTTCGGTGGACATGATATATTTATTTTATTCTCACCTCGAACCACCTGGTAGGGCAGCAAGGCTTATTAAGGGCTAGCAGGAGAGAGAGAGAGAGCACACCTGGGAGTGGCCTTTTATTGGGGAACAAGAAGTTCAGGGGAGAATTCCATCCAATGAAGATTGAGAGGGGCAGCACTCCAAGGTCAGGGTCAATGATTGGCCTCAGGATCAGTGGTCAGTCACACCCCCACAGGGTCAGGCTCTCACACCAGGAGAGGGTCGGGAAAGCTCCAACACAGTTTACCCAGAGCGCCTCACACCCAATCCGGGAGTTGCCCAGTCACGTGTGAGAATGGCTCCCCACATTTTATTTTATGTGGTGCTGAGGATCGAACCAGTGCCCCACGCATGCCAGGTGAGCACGTTACCGCTTGGGCCACATCCCCAGCTCCAACTTGTTATCTTTTTATGCTGTCACTAGGTACTTTTAAAAACTTGATCACTTTAGAATAAAGGAAAAAATGAGATTTTATTTTAACTCATGGCTGAATTTTATCAAAAGAGCCGCTTTTTAAAAATACATGTTCCAATGGCAAAAGAATTTGTATCTTATTAGTGTAATCAACTAGGAAATGAATGATCACTGCTTCTGGGAAAATATGTTGGACCTGAAACACCACTGAGACTATCAGAATCAAAACACTCTTGCTGTGAATTGCATAGACTATCATGAACAGCAGGGACACATCATGAAGCATGTTCATATTAAAGCATATGATTGAAAAAAAAAAACTTATTGACTGTTGAGAAGAAAAATGGACATAATATAGCTTCTGTAATTATTAACACATTGGAAACTTGAGACTGGCATCAAACTCCTCCAGGACATGCCAGGCACATGCCTATCATCCAAGTCACTTGGGAGGCTAAGGCAAGAGAATCATAAATGTGAGCCCCATCTGGGCAATATAGCAAGACCATGTCTCAAAATTAAATTTTAAAAAGGGCTGGAGATGTATGTAGCTAACTGCTTTCCAAGCACATACAAGGCCCTGAGTTCAACACCCATTGTGAAAAAAATTCTCCAGGCCAGACATCTGGTCATAGACAACCATAGCAGGAATAGAACAGGATAGAAGCCATTATATCAACCTCCCAAAAATAAGTAAAGTAAACCTGCACTTTGTTCAGCTCACAATACTAACATATATAACCTCTGCTTCTACTAATTTAAATATGATAACATTTTAAATATGATTAAAAGTGTATGTATTTTTCTAATAAACCCAGCAGATATGCAATATACTCAACTCTGCTCTAAAAGCCAATTTATAAGTACATAGGGGCACAAACATTAAGATAAAATGTAATTATGGCACTTCACATGAAATAACTCTAACTGCTAATAAAACATATAACCTCAAAAGAAGAAATTCAAATTTCAGAACTCAAACCATAATGGTATATTTTCAAGTGATTTTTTGAAAAGATACAAAACACAAATAGAGTTCTCCAACAAGAATTCCTGGCAATATACAAAGTATCATGCTCATCAGAAGACCCAATCTCTGGCTTGCAATGAATAAAAGATTTAACTTTTTATAAATGTAAAGCTTTAGGGCCTGAGGATGTTGCTCAGTGGTAGAACACTTGCCTAGCATGTGTGAGGCACTGGCTTCAATTCTCGGGACCACATAAAAATAAATAAACAAATGTAGAACTTTAATAAGATATAGGGATATGCTTTTTAAATTGAAAAGTAGAAAAGAAAATGTCTGTACATATACTGACAATTAAACTGGAATTTTCTCAACCAAATAAGAATGTGGTTTATGAGTTTAGTTTCATGAGTTTAGTTCCATGAAATGTGGTTCATGAGTATAGTACATGGAATACACTTTCTTAATATGTTTAGGTGTAGATCAAACAAACACCTGTATCTTATTTATTTATATGTGGTGCTGAGGATCAAACCCAGGGCCTCACACATGCTAGGCAAGCACTCTACCAGGAAGCTTCAGCCCCAGCCCTGAAATACATTTTTAATAAATACATTTGTTACAAATAATATTCTAAACTGAAATAGAGTAGTGGGCTGTTAACACATGTGCTTTTCCATTTTTCCGTATTCTTTTCTACTACTTTGACACTGCAATAAAAGAACCATTAAAACAATAAGGAGGGCTGGGGTTGGGCTCAGTGGCAGAGCACTTGCCTAGGATGTGTGAAGCATTGGGTTTGATTCTCAGTATCAATAAATAAAACACAATCCATGGACAACTAAAATAATATTTTAAAAAAATAAGCAATAAGGAACACAAGTAATGGAGTCTCTCCTGGGCTTAGGACCCTTATTCATCATTCCTCATTCATCCCATCCAGATTCTCCAGGAAAAACCTGGGGTAACTGTAGAAAGATGATGAGGGGCTAGGGCTGGGGCTCCATGGTAGAGCACTCGCCGAGCAGGTGCAAGGCCCTGGGATCCATCCTCAGCACCACATAAAAATAAATAAATTAAATAAAGGTATTAGGTCCAACTACAACTAAATTTTATTTCAAATTATGACAATGTATACATATGTAAATTATTTTAAACAAATGATGAGGGTCACAACCTAAGGCCTGCTGCAGAGCCAGCCTGAATGAAATAGTGAAAGAGCAGGGTGCACAGCCAGTCTATCCCAGCTCTCAGTCCCAAGGTGGGGCTCTCTCCTCACCAATACCACATTTCCCACCCCTGGTGCGGATCATTCCAGATTCTAGAGCATCTCCCTCAGGCAACTCTGAGAACAAGAGAGATCCAGGCATCCCTAGAGACATGACTCACAGTGTCCCCGAGCCAGGTGGCTACCTCAGGCAGCTCTGAGGAGAAGGAAGCTCCAGGCCTCCTTAGAGTCATGACCCACAGTGTCCCCAAGCTGGTGTCACACTTGGGCTGCTCTGAAAAGGGAGCTCTGGGCCTCCGTAGAGGCATGACCCACAGTGTCCCCAAGCCAGGCATCACCCTCAGGCAGTTCTGAAAAGAAGGGAGCTCCAGGGTCCCTAGAGACATGACGATAGACCCATCCTGATTCCCTCTTAAAATTGGGAACCATCTTGTCACAAAGCCAGGAAAAGCTCATTTTGGTTTCACTGTAAATTACTGCAGATTCTGAACCTGCTTGCAATGCCTCCCCGTGCCTTGGACTCCCCCCTGCCTGGCTCTCTGACCAGACAGCAGCCCTCTCTGAAACTGTAGTGATGCCCCATGAACCCTGGCCTTCCCTGGCCAGATCACGCCCCCCTCTGAGGCTCTAATGACCTTCATAAATTCTGATGTCGAGGCCAGCAAAATGTGAACTACCTTTGTGCTCTGCTGTCGGAGTGTTGTTATCTGTGACCCCCTTTGTGTAACTTTCTGGGCTATGGAGCTGCGCTGTGAGGAAGGTGGGGCTGTCTTTTCCCGCAGTTTTGGGTGGGAGAGGCAGCCCGGATGGTGGAAATGATTAGCTTGCATTCATTTGATTTTAATTGGAGTCACTGGTCTTTTCTTTGCATCCTGGTCTAACAGTGACCCACAGTGACCCCAAGCAGGGTGGCTCCCTGAGGCAGCTCTGAAAAGAAGGGAGCTCCAGGCATCCCTAGAGACATGACCCCCAGTGTCCTCGAGCCAGGCGTCCACTTGAGGTAGCTGTGAGGAAAAGGGGGCTCGACCCCTCCCTGAGGGGCGACCCACAGTTTCCAGGAGCCAGGCTCTGCCCTGTGGGTGCTGAAGAGAAAGCTCACCTCTCACCCTGAAGGAGGAGAACTGGCGTCAAAGATGGCGGCAAGGCCCCACCCCTGATGACCACCCCCCCAATGGCCAAGTGCCCAGATAGCCATATGCCCAATGGCCACACCCCTAATGGCCACCCCTGATGGCCACACCCCGCAAGACCCTGCTCATGCTCAGAGGTGGTGCCAACCCCTAGTTCCCGGTAAATCTCAGCCCTTTTCCACTCTCAGTTGTTACTGGATAAAACCTGTCCCCACTGCTGTCACGAGGTCTGGCAGTGTTGGCTGTGTCACCATAGAGTGGAATCTCAGGAGAGGAGGAAAGGGAGTCCAGAAGCCCACTTCCCCGTTCTCCAGAAAGCAGGGAGCTGAAACTCCAAACCCCAGCTCTTGTGCTACAGCGAAGTAAAATTTAAAGTCAGACACCAAAAGTCATGCAGGAGAGGTTTCTGAGAAGTGACAGTGAGGTGAAAATAAACTAAGAGAAAAGTGAGGCTTAAACAAAAGCACTCTCAAGGAGGAGAGTGGGCATCTCCAGGCAGAGAATAAAAGGAGACAAGGCTGTCCCCAAACTTCATTACTGTTGATGTTTGCCAGGAGAACTGGGGACCACCTGTGTACTCTGCACATCAGGTGGTCAACTCTTCCTTCACGTTGGGCAGTGGAGTTGTTTACCTTAGCTGGTCCTCTCCAGAACTGTCACTGTGGCCATCCTATTTAGGGGGTTTTATTCACAAGTCAATCCCATGTTGATGTGGGCACTGGGGTCAATTCCTGGTCAGAGGTTACCTTAGTGTGACTGTGCTACTAAAGGGATCTTCTGTAGTGGCACCCCCTCCTCCACAGAAAATCTTAACTAAGTTTCCCCAGAAATCTTCACCATAATTGATTTGAGGACTATCAGCAAAAGAGTCTCTGTCTATAAGAGAGATCAATGTAGGTAAACTTCCTATGTTCCTGTTTCTCTATTTCACTTGGCCACTGGCCTGGCCTGGAAGAAATCATCACTCCATGTGCTAAACACCCCATTACTAGTTTTTCACAAACATTTATCCTTTGTAATCCTACCCCTTTGCCCCGTTTGGAATAGAATGGTCCATGGAAACTCCCTTTGTGTGTCCCCTGCTCTTGCTCTGCCTTTGGGTGTGGCCATCCTAGATGTCAGTCAACTTGCTAAGAAACCTGACCCCTTGCCTCATTTGAATGGCTTTGCCTCAATAAAAGTGTTCAGCGCGCGAGCTTGTGTGTGTGTGTGTGTGTGTGTGTGTGTGTGTGTGTGTATGTGTGTGTGTGTGTGTTCTCTCTCTCTCTCTCTCTCTCTCTCTCTCTCTCTGCAGACCCTTAAGGGTAGAGGAACCATCACCATAGGACCCAAAGGACCCAAAGAAAAAGGTATTTTTCTGTCTCTTGTGTGATTATTTAACACAGCCCAGTTCACCTGGAGTGACCCTGAGTGTTTTAGTCATGAGAAAGGTGACAATTTGTGGCTGATATGGAACTCTAGGATGAATTTTAGAAATTTAGTGGGCTTGAAATTTCTCTCCAGAAATTAAGCATGCTTAGGATTTCAGAGTATTGTGGGCTGAATTGTAGAAAGTAAGTAAAGTAGAAGAAAAATCTGTGACATTCAACTTTTTAATATTTGGGAGTAGTTTGTCTTTAGAAAGAAAAAAAATACTTTTATAATTCTAGAGACTCTAAATGTAAAGAATTATTAAGATGATTAATGGGAGATGTTGTTAAGTTTAGTCCTCTCCCATGGGGAAAGTGCTTTTGTGGACTCTTTTGGATTGTTTTTGTGAATTTTTATATTTTGAAATATTAGCTGAAGATTTGGGGGGTTGTATACTAGAAGACTGTGATTGGACAGTGAGAAAAGGGGAAGAAAAATTTGGTGATGAGACTTGATACAAGGATTCTTTACCTGTAGAGGAGTGAATGTTATTTTTGTGAACACTCAGAAGATTTATACTGAACCTCTTTGCTACATTCTTGTCCTACTGAATCAGAATGGCTGGAACTCAGCCACTGAGGACAAAAGACTTTAGCTGCTGTTCCCTGTGGTGTCTGTACCTAGGCTAACAGCCAGCAGTGCTTTTAACCCTTAAGCAACCTGGCCTGGGTGCCAAATGAAGACTGCCCTAAAATCTGAGAGAAACACTGGTGTCTGCCGTTAAAACTCACTTTTAAAGTCCTCCATGCTACAAAAAAAAGTACAAAACTCACTTTTTTTTAAAGAGTGAGAGAGAGAGAGAGAGAGAGAGAGAGAATTTTTTAATATTTATTTTTCAGTTTTTGGTGGACACAATATCTTTATTTCATTTTTATGTGGTGCTGAGGATGGAACCCAGTGCCCCAAGCTTGCCAGGAGAGCACACCACCGCTTGAGCCACATCCCAAGCCCCTAAAACTCACCTTTAAAGTCCTCTGTGCTACAAGGAAAAGTACTAAACATAGGAAAATACAAGTTGTTACCCATTCCTAGGATCCTGCCTAGGTGGGAGATAGAGACAAATCTAACAGAATCCCACCTGCTAGGGGAGCTCAGGGAACCTTTGGCTGACTATAGGCAGCAGGCTCCATGCTGTTTCCATCACCATGGTAACCACTGGAAGCCTAGCAGAGTGGGCTTCCTGTTCCCGCCTCCCACATTTCAGTTATTTTTGAATTAAAAACCTGACTTTTCTCTGTGGTTATGTTACTAAATAATGCTATTGATGGGAGGTTTCCAACATATGCTTTTTTATATTTTACTTTTAATTTCGAAGGTTATGGGGGTGCACATGCTTGTCGCAGGAACAAAAGTCTGCAATGTTCCTATGATGAACATAAAACCCTTACTCTCATTCCTGACTAAGTAATTACAAAAACTAAAATATACATAAGGGTCTTATTTCAGCTATACTGTGTGACATCACATATGTATTTATGAATTCCTAGTTAAAAGTAAATTGAAATGGATCCAAATATCTTAAGAACCACGTGGTTACATAAAGTTAGTACAATTTAAATTATGCCCTTATTATTAATATATATTTATAGGTACCTGGATAATCTATAGTTATTAATTAATAAAATGACTCCCATATATGTCTAAATGTTTTGTTAATATATATTTATCTAATTGCTTTCTTCAACAGAAACACATAATTTATATCCTTCTTATACATGCATTTATCTGATGTTCTGCCTTACCTCCTCTGCTTCTGTTTACAGACATTTTAGATACAGACATTTTAGATGAATATATTTTACTATAAATTTGCTTTCAAGAGAGAATACAACCTTCAAGGAATCTCTAGTTCTCAAAGTTATCATACAATCTTTTTTTAAAAAAATATTTTTGTTTTAGTTGTAGTTGGACACAATTCACCTATTTTTAATTTTTTTAGGTGGTGCTGAGGATTGAACCCAGTGCACTGCACCTACTAGGCAAGCGCTCTACTGCTGAGCCACAATCCCTGCTCCTGTATGAACTTTTATAAGATGACAGACAAATATAACTCTATCTTCAGAAATATTCAAGGGCTTTAACTATTTTTCCATTGATATTTCTTCTTATCAAAGTACAAAAATTTGTTTAGATTCTAAGGTTTTCAAAAATTACTTCAAAGATTAAGCAGAAAAAATTTTAAAAGGAAAAGATGCTTCAACCAAGAGGAAGCACACATTGGAGGTCCTAAGAAGAATCAAAAAAACATCTTTGGGTGAAACAAGGTCTTTACATTCTAGGTTTTAATGATTAAAGTATTTCCCTAAACCAGAAAATCTTTATATCATTATCTAGACAGATGATATAAAAAGTTAAAACAATTAAAGAGATTTATATGTACTGTACTGACTATAAAAATTTTACCTGATTATTCAAGACTATTTCAGGCTATTTCCCTAATTTGTCTATGCTAATGTGATCTAACATTTTGTTTATACTTTGACATGATAAAAACATATTAAAATGTAGTTTATTTCCTTTAAGGAAGGTCTTTATTGCCTAATGATTCTTACTATTTAATGTGTTAAAAAAAAAAAAGTCGAATCCTGTAACAAGGCCTCTGGCCCTGAGCTGGAGCCTCACTGAGATAGCTACATGTCTAAGATAAGTTACCAATTGGGCTCCATGGTAAGAGCTGGCAGGGGGAGGAAGGGAGGGGAGAAGCAGCTCCCCCCTTCTCAGTCACTGTCCTTGAAGGGTTAACTTGTCCAGAACAGTGAAAGAAAAAGCTGCTTTTGTGTCAACTTCTGCAGACTGGGAACTTCTGAGCCCCTCCCCTTACATGCTGGGTATAGAGTTCTGAAACTACTGAACTCAAAGTTCAGGGGAATTGATTGATTACACCAAAAGCTGCGCCCTCTGAACCTGGCTATAGCCAAATAAAATCTGCTTCCTGTTTGGTGTCTTTCCTGGTCTGTGCCCTGCAGCACTTCCTTTCCAGACAAATGGAGCCACCATTAGCCATAATTTGTAGCGTCCCACCAACCTCAGTGAACAGAGTTAGTCCCATTACTCCTTTTTCTTGACATGTCTTCCTATTAGCTCCTCTGCTTTGGTTTATTTCTACAAATTAACTACCACCTTTGCTTTCTCATCTACTTTGGGAATAGTTTAAAGAACTCTTGGGACCTTGCCTGCATTTCACTGCTCATTGCTAGTTACTACCTAACACCTGCACCCCAGCCCTGCACTCCACCAGGCCAAGCACTGCTGCAGCCAGGGAAGGGTGCAGACATGTGCAGCTGCAGGAGCTGGGAAATTCACTCATGCACCTAACAGAAGCCCCAAAACAGCCCACTGCAGAGGTCTCTGGGAAGTGTGGTGTTGGAGATAGAGTGACTTAGCCAGAGGCTTCCCCATTTTCAGATCATGGTTTTTTAGTAAAGAAGTTAAGGCTGAATGCTGTAGCACACACCTGAAATCCCAGTGGCTCTGGGGGGTGAGGCAGGAGGATCACAAGTTCAAGGTTAGTCTCAGCAATTTAGTTAGACCCTGAGCAACTTGGCAAGACCCTGCCTCAAAATAGAAACTGAACAGGGCTGGGTTGTGGCTCAGTTGTTAAGCACCTCTGAGTTCAACACCTGGTGGAAAAAAAAAAAAACTAAACAAAACAGTTTAATCTCAGCCCATGGTGACCACTGTCAAGGGAAGGAGAACTTACTTCAGATCAAACTCTCTGGTGATTCTGGGAACACAGGCTTAAGCCCCCTGCCTTGGGGCATTCTAACTAATTCTAAATAATTCATTCTAGATGATTCAGCTCTAGTCATGGATGCCCCTGGGAGCTGCAGGCTACACTTTCATTCAGAATTCCCAGGGAATCTTGACTGTGAAATCTGGTGTTCTGCCCCCACACTGTAACCACAGAGGATCTGAGAGCTGTGTGACACATGCTGTCCAGGCACTGGAAGGGCCCTGGCAGGGTCACTTGGTGTTCTGCCCACACACTGTAGCCACAAAGGACCTGAGAGCTGTGTGCCACATGCTGGTCCAGGCGCCCTAGAGGGCCTTGGCAGTGTCACCTGGTGTTCTGCCCACACACCCCAGCCACAGAGGACCTGAGAGTTGTGTGCCACATGCTGGCACCTGGAGGACCCTGGCAGGGTAGTCAGGTGTTTTGGACACGCAGGCCTCACCCCAGAAGTCTACAGATGCTGCAAGTACCACATTCTCCAGGATTCTGGCCAGAGGAGTCCAGTATTCTACAATGTGGCCCTCATTGCAGAAGTTTCTGTGAGGTGCTACATGGGAGCCCCTAGGGATTCTGGGCAGTGTAGTCTGGCCTTCTGCACAGCCCTCACTGTGAAGGCCTCTGGGAGTTGCAGGCTGCACACTCACCTGGACAACACCTCCCCCCAAGGATTCCAGGTAGTACAGTTAACTTCTCTGCCCTCTCTGTTCTCACCACAGAGAATCCTTAGAGCTACAGCCCTTGAGGGTAGTGAGTCATGTAGTTCTTCCCACTCACATCAGAGGGTTCTGGGAGCTAAATTCCCCCTTAGGGTTGTGGGTACTTAAGTCCAACAGCTAGCTCAGTCATCAAAGAGGGTTCTGGGAGCTGTAGCCCTGAGGATTGTGGGTAATGTAGTGCAGCTCAATTACTACAAAGGATCCTGGGAGGTGCAGCCCCTGAGGGTTCTGGGTAATGTAGGGTAGGTTTTGCCTGCACAGCCCTGCTGGGAGAACCACAGGAGCTGCAGACCCCATGCTTTCCCTGGTACCCTCTGGGAGTTACAGGGTATGCAGGGATCCCCAGGGATTCCAAGCACTGAAGCCTGGTATTCTGCCCTTGCAGCCCTCCTCCCAGAGGTTCCTAAGAACAGCAGGCATCCAAGGGTAATGCGTAGCACAGTTTGTCATTTGTCAGTACAGCCATCACTCCAGAGGTCCCTGCAAGCTGCAGGTCCCTGAGGGTGATGGATACTGCCGTCTGACATTTGACCTATGCTGCCCTCACTGCAGAGGGCTCTGATGATGGCAGGCCCTGAAGGATTCTAGGTAAGGCAGCCATCATCACCTTTGCAGCTCTCACCCCAGAGTCTCCTGGGAGTTGCTGGCTGCATTCTCACAAACCACACGGGGACTCCGGGCAGTGCTGTCGAGCATTCTGCTGCTCACACCCACCAAGGCCCCTGGGAGCTTTGGGCCACGTGATTCCCCTGGTACACTGAGGATTCTGAGTAGCATATCCCAGCGACTGCCCACCCAGCCAAGAATCCTCCACTAAGGCCTGTGGGATCTGCAGGCCACACAGTTGCCAGGAGCCCCCATTATTCTGGGTAGTAGTGGTCTGTCATGCAGTTCTCACCAGAGGCTCCTGGGAACTGTGGGCCCCGAGGATTCTAGGCAGTGCTGTCCAGCATTCTGCCCACAGTCCCCTCAGTGTGTGGCCCCTAGGAGCTACTGGCCCTGGCCCCCAAGTATTATGGGTACTTCAGCCAAAAACTGCTCACACAGCCATCCCCACTGTGGGACTGGTCAGAGGGCCCACCCCACTGGGAACAGACTCACCCAGCAAATCCCAGCATCATCCGGTTTCTTCTAAAAAATTGTAGCCACATAACGGAAAGAAGTCTTTAATACAGCCACAGTTGAAAATAATCATAATTTTTTAATATCTAACACCCAACTGATACATAGATTTCTCCAGCTATTTCAAATAAATTTTAGACAAAGTCAAATGAAGTTCTAATAGGAGCATGCAGTACACTGGATTGATACATCTGAAGTCCTCCTTTACTTGTGGTTAATTTTCACTGTAGATCTTCAAGTCTGTGTTTTGCTTCTTCGTTTGGTTTCATCTCAGAGTGCCTGGGATGGAGCACTCCACCCTGGTCTATAATCCCACCACAAGGTTCTTCTTGTAACCGACACAAATACAATATTTACACTTAACGTAACTTTGAATTTTAACACATCAACTTCTCAATATTTCTCAAGTACTTAAACCTATAAGAAAAATTAGTTATTAAAACATGAATAAGAGCAAGCACTGAGGTGCACATTAGCCCTTCCCCTCATGCCCCAGTGGGACTCCAGGCGCTGGGCCTCCCTGCACCTCTTGAGTGGCCATCTGTGTTTCTCCCGTGTCCTTGGATTTCTCCCCAAAATACACTCAAGCCACACAAAACACACTGAAGTGACATAATGACGAGCAGCCAAAGCCTCAGTGAGGAAAACTGTTGTAAAAAAGTTCTGCTGAAATATTACCTGGGAAAGCAAAGAACATGGCAGAACTTCTTCCTCAGCAAACAGGCAGTGCACAGGAAGCTTCTTCTTCATGTTTTCCTCACATGGACCTGGGTCATCCTGAATCCACAGTGGAGTCTCCATGGGTAGGTGCCAAGGAGAAGGAAGCCCTGGTCCTCACCACAGACATATCCCCCAGGCATCCCCAGGCCATGGTGTCTCCCCAAGAGGGTCCCCAGGATAAGGAAGCCCTGGTCCCCACCCTAGACAGAGCCTCCAGGCATCCCCAGAAGTGGCATCTCCCACCTCGGTCCCCAGGAGAAGGAAACTTGCAGAGGACACAGAATACCACCCCCCAAAAGCAGGTGGTGGGAGACAGTTGTTATCTGCGCCCCCTGCTGGCCACCATGGGCAGCGCAGGATGCTGGAGGTTCAGCCTTCAGAGCTGCCTCTGCACACCCTAGTGCCAGTCAACAGTGAAGCTCTGAAATTCATAGTTCTGATGATTTCTGGCCATAGTTTCATAAATCAAAAAGAGGGATGGGGCGGTATCAGTGGCAAAGCTCTGGACTAGCACATGTGAGGCACTGGGTTTGATCCTCAGCACTGCATTATATAAATAAGATAAATAAATAAAGACATGCTGTCCATCTACAAGTATAATAAAAATTAAAAATACAGCCCATCCTATGTCTTGATCACAATGGATGGAGATAGAAAGCTGCAAAGTACATGGCCCCTAGGCAAAATTCCACTTATTTCCTATACAGTAGCATGATATAGAGGAAAGAGTGGAATGTGTAGACTGGAATAAGAAATTTTTAAATGTGTTAACATGTAAAATAGCAACCCCCAAAACTGAAGTATACCTGCTTTCAGAAAATATTGAAAAAGAAGAAAGAAAGTGAATTTCTGAGCCCCTCCCCTTACGTGCTCGGTATAAAACTCTGAAACTACCTGAACTCGGGGTTCAGGGGATTGATTCATTCATGACAGCAAAAGCCGTGTCCTCTGAACCTGGCAGCGGCCAAATAAAACCCCATTTCCTGCTCTGTTCGGTCGGTGCCTTGCCTCATTTGTCCCTACAACACATCCATGCAAGGAAGACTTGATCAAACCAGTAGCCTAGGTAAAGCAGGTTCCAGGTTGCTTTTTGCCACCATCACCAACACCAACCCCTCCCCCCTTGCACCCCCCCCTTCTTTGCAACTGAGAGATAAGCTAACATGGGTCACTCTGTATGCAATGAATACCAATCATTTCTTCTGATTTTTTTTTTGAATTACATACAAACAAACAAACCAAAAACCATGAAAAGTATCAACTATGTGACTGAGAATCAAGAAGAGTAATTCACTCATGTAAATTCAGAAATTCGGTAAGGTGGTTGTTGTTTCTGCTGCGGTTGTTGCTGCTGTTGTTTGTCCTTTTTTGTCTTTTTAAAAAAATTTTCTCCCAACTGTCGAATCGAGGAAAAGGGGTGGGGGGAGGTGGTGGTGGTGGGGGTCAGAAAATGTACCAGGGGGTCCACTTTATATGCTTTGAGTATAAGTCTCACTGCTCAGCCACTGAGGCTCATGTCAAAACCCATATCCTTTTTCCTTTCTCTTTTCCCTTCCCTCCCCCTCCGTCATCACAGGTGAAGCTACATTGACTTTCAGGGTGGGTTATCTGCCCATTGGCTAACAAATATTTAGAATTTCCATCCAGAAAATCACTTTTTCTGTTTGGTAACCTTGCCAGGCCTCGGATGCGTTAAAACAACAGAGTGTCAGCAGAGTCATCAGAGTTTTGCTGCTGTAAAGGTTTAGTTCTTATGTTTTCTTATTATAATAAATTCCCCCTCTTCCTTCTGAGATGCTTTGCCTCTGAGCAACACCCCCCAACACCTACACACCTCTCTCTCTCTCTCTCTCTCTCTCTCTCTCTCTCTCTCTCTCTCTCTCGTTACCGCAGGGCTCCGTAAGTTGCTGAGGCTGGGCTTAGTCTTGTGATTCTCCTGAATCACCCCACATCTCCATCTCTGCCACTGGGGATGTGTGCACATCTGGGGACTAGAGTAGTATGCTGTGTGTGAGAGATTTTTTTATTATTCAAAAGTCGGTACACTTAAAGACATATAGGTTTCCTACACTACACGAGAGTAGTGCCCTTTTTCTTAGAACGTGTATTGTACCGAAGCTCTAAACTTATCCCGCAGTCAGTGACACATGTGGAAGTTCTAACACTTGAATTCGGTGTAACATTCAGATTAAAAAAAAAAAAAGAAAAGAAAAAAGAAAAGAAAAAAGATCTGTGCTTGGGGCTGGGGATGTGGCTCAAGCGGTAGGTAGGAGGAGGAGGAGGTCGACCAGCTGTCCCGACGCGAGCGGGTTACATCTCTTCCCTCCGCCCCGCAGGTTGACCAGTTGGCCGGTGTGTCCCAGAACGACCGGGGTCGACCAGTTGTCCGAGTGAGGACTTTGATTTTCTTTTTTCTTCTTACCCTCATGTGACATGTACGGGGGTCGACCAGCTGTCCTGACGTAAGAGCCACATTTTACATTTAGGCACTTGGTAATAAGAAGCTGCAACAGGGCTCTAAGAGAGGCTGCCTTGGCTAAAAAGCATGGTCTGTTGCCCTAGACTGAAACACCACATGCTCTGGGATAAATAAAGCTGGAGAGAGCTTGCCATCTCTACCTTCATTTTGATCTGTGTGCACATATTACGCACTGTTTCATCTAAGACGTAGCAGGGCAACAATATCTGTCAGCCCTAAATGGACCCAACCCCTGCCCTCCCCAGCCACACAGGAGACCACAGTCTGAGCAAGAGCACTTCATGGTGTTGTCATTCTGGTGTTGTGGCTCAGTGGTACAGCACTTACCAAGTACGCATGAGGCACAGGGTTCGATCCCAGCACCACATTAAAATCATCATCATCATCATCATCATCATCATCATCACCTAAATAGACAAAATAAACATATTTATTTATTTATCTATCTATCTATCTATCTATCTATCTATCTGTTTGTTTATTTATTGGAGGAGGCCTGTAAACAGGGATTGAACTCAGGGGCACTCACTGACTACTGAGCCACATCCCCTAGCCCTACCTATCTATCTAGTATGTTACTTAGAGACAGGGTCTCACTGAGTTGCTTAGTGTCTCACTTTTGCTGAGGGTGGCTTTAAACTCTCGATCCTCCTGCCTCAGCTGAGAGAGAGAGAGAGAGAGAGAGAGAGAGAGAGAGAGAGAGAAGCATCTGGGATGACAGGCATAGGCCACTGTACTCAGTCACTTATTTATTTTCAGTATGACTTCAAGGTACACACAAGACAATCACTGCCAGGCGTAGGAGGAACGTAGCACCTTGATAAACAGTCAGATCTTTGAGGAAGCATTAAACAATCTTAAGGTAGTGTGCAAATCATTCAATAACCTCAGAATACCTACATGAGGGTTGGGATTGTAGCTCAGCGGTAGAGCGCTTGCCTTTGCATTCGTGAGGCCCTGGGTTCGATCCTCAGCACCACATAAAAATAAATAAATAAATAAAGATAAAGACATTGTGTCCATCTACAGCTTAAAAAAAAAAAATGTTTAGAAAGAAATAAATAAATACCTACATGAAAACCAGAGAGAATTAAAAGAAAAGATGGATACATCAATTATGGCAAAGAGACGAGAACACTCGTCCCTTAGCAGCTGATGACATAGGCCATAAATAAATAATCAGTAACAAAGGACAGCAGAAGCACATCACGAACAACCCACACCTAATGGGCATGCTCAGAACACTGCAAGGCCACCACTGCACAGCAGACCTTCTTCCTTTTTTTTTTTTCTTTAATAAATATTGATTTTTCAGTCGTAGTTGGACACAATACCTTTGTTTTATTTATTTATTTTTATGTGGTACTGAGGATCGAACCCAGGGCCTCACACATGCAAGGCGAGCGCTTTACCACTGAGCCACAACCCCAGCCCCAGCAGACCTTCTTTTAAAGTGAATACGGAATGTTTACCAAAGTTGACCATAGAATGGAACATAAACCCAATCTCGACAAAGTCTAAAACATGAAATCACACCACAACTCTTCTCCGAACACCACAAAAAGTAATCTGGAGGTCAGGCATGCTGGCCACTGCCAGGATTCATTTCAGTCAGACTGATAGGCCACGGTTGGATCCATCCAGACGATGTAGGAATTGACAGAGACATGTAAAAATCAGTTTGCATCTTTCACAAACTCTTGAGAGGGGCAGGTCAGGGGTCGAGGTGAGATTGAAATACCCCCAACAAAGTGTCAACTTTATCAGACCAGTAACCTAGATAAAGCAGGTACTTGTACTATTCCTTCTCTGTGCCATTGTGTTCTTTTTTTTTTTTTTTTTTTTTTTTTGGGGGGGGGGGGAGGCGTGGTTCCAGCCACTTTGGGTTCCTACCAGTTTGTCTGCAAGGGAAAATTTGTTTTCTGCCAGGCTGGGGTGCCAGTTATCAGGGCGGGGAAGTAAGATGCTTACACTAAACCGGGCTTGCTTGGGGCAGGTCTCAGTTCTAATTTACATAACAACAGGCAGTGCAAAGTCTCTCCCACTGCCCCTGAAGGAAGGAAAATATGGCCTCTCCAGGCTGTTCACAATTCCCAGCCTGTTTCAAATTCCAGTATGGTTTCCCGTATCTGTTTTAAGGGTCATTTTGTCTCTCTAACTCTGCATTTATGCTGACCGTTTGGTTTAAAACTAAACTAAGAGGTTAATTTGGATATCACTTGTTTCAGAGCATTTGTTCAATGTGTCCACCAGCATTTCATTTCTCTCTCCTGATGTTCCTTAATACCCTGATTGCTTTGGCCTCCTTCTCCTGGATCATGTGTCACTTGCCCCCCAACCCTTTGGTATAAAAAGAAACCTAGGAGGAGATTGATCCTAAAGAAAAGGGGTGCTCCACTAAGTGAGAAACTGAAAAATCAAGTGATTAAAAAGAGTTTGGTGTGGAGAAAGAGACGGAAATGTGTGTGTGTGTGTGTGTGTGTGTAAGTTATAGAGACAGAAGGAGACAGTCTCTTGTACTTCAGGGTTTTTGTTTGTCTGTCTGTCTGTCTGTGTGTTTGTTGTCTAATAATTACAGGGTTTCAATTGGAAGCTCTGCCCTGGGTAATTCTTTCCAATTCTTACAAAGTAGTAACTGTGGTTATGTTCATTTCTGCTAATGATTCATTTTTCCTGCTTTTTAAATTCATTGATCACCCGGAACTTTTTTTCCGTTTGGGGCAGGAGGGGTCCAAGTGCTTGAGAGATTTTTTTTTTTTTTCTTTTCTCCCCCCCCCCCCCTGTGTCATTTGAATGGAGATTTGGACCTCTGACTAAGAGTAGAGTTTTCTAAGAGAAAAGAGAAGAGCTCTAAGGGAAAAGCAGGGGATTAGATAAAAAAAAAAAAAAAAAAAAAAAAAGCCTTTTGAAACCAAACCATTGTTAGGTAAAACTGCTTACTCTCTGCCCTGAATGAGTAGAATCTTAAAATATGTGATATGTTTGGGTGAGTTCAAGGTGTCTTTGCGATTCATCATCTGAAGTGGCACCCCCTCTCTCCACTGAAAAGTCTTAACTGGGCCTCTTCAGAAATCTTCACCCAGACTGGTTTTAGGTCTGTCAGCAAGGGAGTCTCTGCAAAAGAATTCGAGGTGGATAAACTTCCTATTTTCGTGTCGCCCTGTTTACTTGGCCACTGGCCGAGAAGACACCAGCACTCCAGGTGCTGGAAACCCCCTTACTAGTTTTTCACAAACATATCCAGAACAGTACTTTGAAGAAATGTGCAAACAAGGCCTCTGGCCTTGAGCTGGGCTTCACCCAGAGGTCTACATTGTTAAGATACGAGAAGTTACCGACTGGACTCCATGGTTACAGCTGGCAGGGAGAGACTAGACAGGGGGGAAGAAGCTCTCCCCTTCTCAGGTGTTGTCCTCGAAGGGTTCACATGCCCAGAACAGTGAGAGGAAAAAGCTGCTTTTATGTGAACTTCTGCAGACCGTGAATTTCTGAGCCCCTCCCCTTACGTGCTCGGTATAAAACTCTGAAACTACCTGAACTCGGGGTTCAGGGGATTGATTCATTCATGACAGCAAAAGCCGTGTCCTCTGAACCTGGCAGCGGCCAAATAAAACCCCATTTCCTGCTCTGTTCGGTCGGTGCCTTGCCTCATTTGTCCCTACAACACATCCATGCAAGGAAGACTTGATCAAACCAGTAGCCTAGGTAAAGCAGGTTCCAGGTTGCTTTTTGCCACCATCACCAACACCAACCCCTTCCCCCTTGCGCCCCCCCCCTTCTTTGCAACTGAGAGATAAGCTAACATGGGTCACTCTGTATGCAATGAATACCAATAATTTCTTCTGATTTTTTTTTTGAATTACATACAAACAAACAAACCAAAAACCATGAAAAGTATCAACTATGTGACTGAGAATCAAGAAGAGTAATTCACTCATGTAAATTCAGAAATTCGGTAAGGTGGTTGTTGTTTCTGCTGCGGTTGTTGCTGCTGTTGTTTGTCCTTTTTTGTCTTTTTAAAAAAATTTTCTCCCAACTGTCGAATCGAGGAAAAGGGGTGGGGGGAGGTGGTGGTGGTGGGGGTCAGAAAATGTAACAGGGGTCCACTTTATATGCTTTGAGTATAAGTCTCACTGCTCAGCCACTGAGGCTCATGTCAAAACCCATATCCTTTTTCCTTTCTCTTTTCCCTTCCCCCCCCCTCCGTCATCACAGGTGAAGCTACATTGACTTTCAGGGTGGGTTATCTGCCCATTGGCTAACAAATATTTAGAATTTCCATCCAGAAAATCACTTTTTCTGTTTGATAACCTTGCCAGGCCTCGGATGCGTTAAAACAACAGAGTGTCAGCAGAGTCATCAGAGTTTTGCTGCTGTAAAGGTTTAGTTCTTATGTTTTCTTATTATAATAAATTCCCCCTCTTCCTTCTGAGATGCTTTGCCTCTGGGCAACACCCCCCAACACCTACACACCTCCCCCCCCCCTCTCTCTCTCTCTCTCTCTCTCTCTCTCTCTCTCTCTCTCTCTCTCTCTCTCTCTCTCTCTCTCGTTACCGCAGGGCTCCGTAAGTTGCTGAGGCTGGGCTTAGTCTTGTGATTCTCCTGAATCACCCCACATCTCCATCTCTGCCACTGGGGATGTGTGCACATCTGGGGACTAGAGTAGTATGCTGTGTGTGAGAGATTTTTTTATTATTCAAAAGTCGGTACACTTAAAGACATATAGGTTTCCTACACTACACGAGAGTAGTGCCCTTTTTATTAGAACGTGTATTGTACCGAAGCTCTAAACTTATCCCGCAGTCAGTGACACATGTGGAAGTTCTACCACTTGAATTCGGTGTAACATTCAGATTAAAAAAAAAGAAAAGAAAAGAAAAAAGATCTGTGCTTGGGGCTGGGGATGTGGCTCAAGCGGTAGGTAGCACGCTGGCCTGGCATGCGTGCGGCCCGGGTTCGATCCTCAGCACCACATACAAACAAAGATGTTGTGTCCGCCGAAAACTAACTAACTAACTAACTAACTAACTAGATATTTAAAAACTCTCTCTCTCTCTCTCTCTCTCTCTCTCTCTCTCTCACTCTCTCAAAAAAATAAAAAATAAATAAAAAGATCTGTGCCATTAATGACCAGTTTTCACATCTGTTAGTTTTGATTGAATAAGTAAGGGTTTGTTTTGTGATCGTTTGTTGAAAGAACACTCCTGTACCAGGTGAGTGGCACTGTTGCCTGAATGCATAAGAGTATTTGTCCACTTGAGTCCAAGCTGTTCACCTAGGTCCAACTGTTGGTGAGCAAAAACCACATCGCGGCAGTTATCTGGCCAGAGTCATAGATTCTGAGCGTGGCTTCCAAAGTCAAAGGTCAACGAACGTATGTAGGACTTCTAGGCAACTGTGATGTGAAGATGTCTGGGCTTGTTGTACAATAAATGTGTCTGTGTTCCTTCAGCGAAGAAGGAAATGTATGCATTCTAGAATGCAAAGCTTGGGCTAGGGTTTTAGCTCGGTAGTAGAGCACTGTCCTGGGACGTGTGGAGCGGTGGATTCGATCCTGATCCTGAGCACCACAGAACCAAAAACAAAGGGACAAACAAGCCGATAAGGTAAAGATATTGTGTCTGTCCCCCCCCCCCCCAAGGGGATCAGGAGGAGGTTCAGAGAAGGATTGTAAGCTCATAGCGAAAGTAACCTCGCGAGACCCCTGTCTCCAAAAGAAAATTGGTGATAGTAAAAGCAAATGGGATTCCGTTTTGTTTTACGTCTCCATTCTGTAAAACAACCAGGCCAAGTAGAAGGGTCATGACTGGGGCAAGATGTTCTTTGCCTTTTGCTATAGAAACCTTTAAGGAAGGACATGGGACGTTGTTTCTGTAACTAGCCCATAACGGGGCTACGCTTCTGTCACTGGAGTGGCTAGGCTGATTGTGATTGGCTGAGCGTCCCTCCGCCTGACTTCACTCTCCAGCTTCTGGAACTTGGCTTGTTTGCATTAGCTAGACGCCCCCTCCCCCCAAAACGTCCCTTTTGCAGGTTTCAGGCTTATAAGGAGCACCCTTGCAATTGTTTGAGGCTGGTCAGGGGAACAGCTGTATGTTCTTCTGGTCAGTCGCCGCTAGTTGTGCTTTAATAAAGGCTTGATTCCTTTATACGTGAGTGGTCTGGAAGTCAGTTTTTGAAACCCCGGGGACCAAGCTTTAACTAGAACGAACGAGCGAGCGAGCGAGCGAGCGAGCGAGCAAGCAAGCAAGCAAGCAAGCAAGCAAGCAAGCAAGCAAGCAAGAAAGCAAGCAAGAAAACAAACGAATAGATAGATAGATAGATAGATAGATAGATAGATGATAGATAGATAGATAGATAGATAGATAGATAGATAAATTGAATATGAGGATGTGGCTCAGTCACTGGTCAAGTGAGTGCTTCTGGGTTCAACTCATAAATCAATGGATTTACCAAAAATGTATAAAAATATCTTTATAAAAAGGGGATGTTGGTTTAGCTCAGTGGTAAACTGTGTCTGTGTTCAGTCCCCAGTTCCAGGGTCCAGGATGAGCCTGCGTGAGGGGCTGGTTTCTGGTTCCATCCCCACCAAGGAAACCCTGACATGAGTATGGGGAGATGTATTCGGCTATTGGAATGCCAAGGGTAGAGTGATTTCCATGTGGATCTCCCCCCAACCCCCCACCCCGCCCTTTCTCTGTGTGGGCAAGGTCTCTTCTAGTGTCTTGATTTCTTTTATTTATTTATTTGGCCTAGTTGGAAAGAATGTGTTTGTGTTATTAATTTCTTTTTATCTGGAGCTGAGGATCCAACCCAGGGCCTCGAATATGCTAGGCGAGCTCTAACGCTGTCCAGCACAGCACGGGAGGCATCTTGATGATTTTTTTTCTTTTTTTTTTTCCTTTTTTCTTTTTTTTCCCCTTTCCCGGTGGGCACTTTGCGATGAGATTTCCTTGCCTGTTTGGGTTGTTTGAGTCTCTCTTTGTTCACTACTTTTGTTTCTTTTGTGATGCTAGCCTGGGGAAGAAACCCAGGGCAGGGCCTTGGGCATTGGTCCACAAACGGTCTGGATGGCTGGGCAACACCCTCACCTTTTTTCCTTTGTCTCTTCTTCCCCAGAAAGTAAACCCAGGAAGGGCCTCCCTCTCCTTCCCCCAGGCCCAAATCCATCCTGCTTGGGTTTGGTGCGCAGCAGACAGGTACACACTGGAGACACACACACACACACACACACACACACACACACACACACACACAGAGAGAAATGGGGAAACATCACTGTTTTGTTTTGGTTTATTTCTCTCTTAAACTCATCCAGGCCCTCCCTCATAGCTCTCAGGGGTGGGGGAAGGTGTTTACCATGGACCTCTAGTGGTGACAGCCTTGGGAGCGAACTACTGCTGGGGAATTGGAGTTAGTGGGATGGGGGAAGTGTGGATTATAGTTCAAATTCCAAGGGTCGGGCAGAGGCACAGAAGCTATCTCCTAGGTGGGACATCTTAAAGGCTAAAGGAGGAAAAACGACCAACCCCCCCCCCCCCCAAAAAAAAAAAAAGAGTTCCAGGGGTGAAAGCGGTATGTCCCCCCCACCGCCCAGTGCTTCCCGGACTTTACTGTATGGGGCGGGGGGGGGGGGGCCCCGCCGGGGGAACAACAGAGCGGGCACTGAGGCCCTTGCCCATCTGTCTCTCCAGGGACTCAATAGGCTGAGGGAAGAGAGGAAGACATGACGCGGCGGCTTGCAGCTTAGTGATCTGTATATGGATATCGATATCTAAGTCTGTCTGTCTATCTATGTCTATACATGTAGATAGATTATATCGAAACTGGAAATGGAACTCAGGCAGGCCTTCCAAAATGACGGTAGCTTTGCGCCACCTAGCGTTCGGTGACTGCAACCAACGGGGCTGCCCTTTTGAGACCGCAGACCACTCACTGTGAACTCCCCAGTTCCACAGGGTGGAAACATCCACGTGTATATGCTTGTGTTTCTGACCCGGTGGCAAGATGAGATCCGACTGAAGAAGCCAAGCAAGCCTAAAACGTGTGTCCCACCTTCACCACTCCTAAGTGTGGAGGATTAGCCAACTGAGAAAGCCTTAGGGGACGGACGGCTGGGAAAGGGAAGGACCCTGAGTCACTGCACAGTTGCTCTGGGATCCAATTTTACCTGTAGACCTACTCGGCGCTATATAAACCTCAGCCAGCCAGCCATCCAGCCTGTGCTGCATTTTGTCCTGCCTTTATTGGTATTAGGTATTTTCCAGAAGAAATGGGGGGGGGGAGGGCGGGGATTTCCCATCTCCTGTCAAGAGTCTCCCGGGACTGAATCCTCCTTGTCCACGCTTTCCCTGAAGATCCTTTAGAGATTCTCCACTTCGAGATGGACCGATGTGTGTGCTGCCGCAGGTTTGACAGCCATCCAGGAGGAAAAACAACCCCCCCACCCCCCCCCAAATAAAAAGAGTTCCATATCTCCAATACCATCACCTTTGTCATCATTCCACCATCCTTGGAAGAAGGAAGTCGATCCAAAAGTCCTGGAAGAGAACAGTAAGAGTAGTGAAAGATCAGAATGGTGAGACAGCGTCCAGCAACCGCCCCCTCAGCTACTCACAAGAGAAGGTGAGGTCCTGGGAGTAACTCAGGCAACCTCCAGAGACCTCGAGCTTTAACCAGCAAATAGAGAAAGGAGAGGGAAGGGGAAGGGATAACACCACCACAGGTGTTATCACAGACCGAGATAGGATGTTGACTTCTGGATTCAATCCAGGGGAAATCATATCACCTTTCTTCCCTGTTTTAGGC
>NC_135480.1:210364073-210551573 GCF_052094955.1 Ictidomys tridecemlineatus | reverse complement strand
CGCGCTCGCGCGGACGGGGACAGGGGTGCGAGCGGTTCGGGGCAATGCCCTTCCCCACCTCCCCTGCCCCGCCCGGGGAACGGCGCGGCGGCGCGACCGGGGAAACGACTCCTCGCGGCCGGACCAGGTCGTGGCCGGACGCGCGCACCCGAGCGGCAAAACCCTCGCGCGGCACCGAGCGGGTGACCGGCGCCCCGCGGGGGCGGGGGTGGCGGACCCGTCGTCCCCCCGCCAAGCACCGGCACACAACGACGCCGTCGCCGGCGGGCAGGCGGCGGTGGCGGCCAGGAGACGGGGGGCCGCGGCGGGCCCCCCCCGTGGGAGCGAACTCGCGAAGGGGCGAGAGAGCGGGCGGGCCACGGTCGGGAGAGGCCAGTCGGGGACGGGCCGGCAGCACGAGGAGGCGGCGGCCGCAGCCGGCGCGGGGAGCGGCGCGCCAGAAGGGCGGCGGGAAACGGGAGAGGGCACCTGCCGGACCCGCGGAGGAGCCCCGCCCGGAGAGAGCTGGCCGAGCCGCGCGGGCGCACCAGCCGGACAGGCCCAGGGCGGCACACGGTGTCATCACCGCCAGCGCGCAACACCAGGCGCACGGGCGGTCCCGCGTGGCCCCGGACGAGCCTCCGGCCGGGTTCCCGTCAATAGCCAACCTCCCGGGAGGGCCCTCGCGGGGGACAGGGCCCCACCGCCCCACCGCCGTCGCCAGAGGCGGGGAGGCCCCCGAACCCTCAACCCGCACACCGTGACGAGCATCCCCCAGCGACGACCGCCCGTCCAGCGTGCCCACCGCCACACCCGGTACACGCCCGGGAGGGGGCGGCAGCGCGGCCGCGACCAGTCGACCGGGGGGAGACTCGGCGGAGGCGAGGAGGGGGGCACGACCCCGCCGGGATGGAGGGCGCGCCGGAGGCAGCGAGGGGCAAGGCCACGCGGAGAGGAAACCGGGGAGAAGACCTCGGGCACAGAGTCGGGCCGCCGGGAAAACAAGCGGGGTCCCACCGCCACACGCGAGGGCGGTCCCGCACCGCCCGCGACGCCAACCCGGCCTCCGGCCCCAGCCCCGGAGCCTCCCACGAGGCCCGCCGCCCCGCCACCACAGGGTGGCCCTCCACGCGACAGAGGCGCGCCTGGCCTCCGAACGCCGGCATGCAACGCCACACACCTCGGGCCGACCGAGCCCCACGACCTGGGCCCTCTCCAGCTCCAGGGTCCGCTCGCTCACCACCGCGCCCGCGGAACGCACCCAGGGGGGGCCACGGCGGCCGCGCCCCGGGCCAGCGCACACGCACGCGGGCCGCCCGCCGGCTCGGGACCGGGAGCGGGCAGAGGGCCACTCGCAGCAGGCGAGGGGGAAAGAGGGACGGGGCCCCCCAACCCCCGGCCGCGCGAACAGAGCCCCGCCGCCACCGCGCGCACGCACACGCGGCACCAGCGGCCCACACGGCGGACCCACATGCGCCAGGAGGCCCGGCCAGGCCCAGCGGGAACCCTCCCCCGACTCGAAGGGGGGAGGCGCGGGCCGCGGTAGGCACAAAGAGCAGGCGCTCGGCCCCCACCCGCGGGGGGCCGGCGGACCCCTGCCCTCCCAGACGGCGGGGAGGGGGGAACTCTCGCCTACACACACCACCGACGGTAGCGTAGCGCACAAGGCAGGGGGGCGGCCAATGGGGGAATCCGGTACCCCACGCGAGGCACGCCCTTCACGGATCGCTAGAGAAACGTTCCTCACTGAGGGTGGGCCGCACCCAGCCCGGCTCCTCTCCCGACCGGCCGCCGAGACAGCGAGGGGGGATCTGCGGTATGGGCAAGCACGAGGCTTCTGGAGCGTTCGCGGCCGGGGACACCCCAAGGCGACCATCGCCTCGGGGGCCGGACCGGCCCCTGCTC
This sequence comes from Ictidomys tridecemlineatus, assembly GCF_052094955.1. NCBI lineage: Eukaryota > Metazoa > Chordata > Mammalia > Rodentia > Sciuridae > Ictidomys > Ictidomys tridecemlineatus. The sequence continues at coordinate 210,549,689 of NC_135480.1, read as the reverse complement.
GGCGTCCCGCCACAATCGCTCGCACGCCCGGGCAGCATCTCCCTTCCCCCAAGGGAGGCAGGGAAGAGCGCACGGGCGCCCGCTCGCCTAACACTCCCCGCGCCACTCGGCGCTGGGGACGACAACGCGACCCGCCCCCCACGGAGAGGGAACGGTCAACGCTGTCGAGCTTACCGCCTCGATCCCCCGAGCGAAGCAACAACTGTTCTTCCCCTTCAGGCACTCGCCTCAGAAACCCCCGCAGACGGGGCGAGACTGACAGCGAGGCGGCGGCCGGCCGCGGCAGCGGCACCGGGACCGGGAACAGCACACACCGGCTCAGCCTCAGGCACCTCAGGAAACGACCCGGAGCGCCCCAGGAGCACCGAAGCAGAGGCGCGCCGTCGCGCCGACGCGGCACGGCGGCAGCCCTCCCCGACGCGGGGAGGGCCACACGCACGGCCCTTGGCCGCCCAGAGCGGGCGGCGGGCGGGAAGCACCCGCTACGTCAGAGGACCCCGGGAGCGAGGTCGAGGCCGGGTTCCGCACCCCCGCCCTTCCCCGCACCGCGAACGGGCGGGGAGGGAAGGCGAGGGGCCCGCGGGCAGGACGAGAAGAGCTGGCCCATTCGCCATGAATGTCCGTCCCTCGCCTGGCGCGGCTTTGGTCCGGCCCAGGAGAGCGCAAAGTCACCACATCGATCAGCAGGGTGGGCGGGAGAGACCCGGGGAGCGGGGGGAGACCCGGCGAGGACCGCTTCAAGAGGAGCCTGCTACGGCCTCGCCGGCCCCACACCCCAGGGAGAGCGGCCGACGACACGGAACGGGGAACGCCTGACACGCGGCTCGGAGCCATGGAAGCGAGCGTCGTCGTCACACCGCCCTCGGCGCCCGCAGCGGGGAGCGCACGGGCGGTAAAGGACCACCCGCCACCTCCCCCACCGCCCTCCGGCGCCAGGAGACCGGCCGGCCGGAGGTGGCACCACCGCGAGGGCACTCCAGGCGCACCAAAGAGCCGTCGCACGCAGGCCCGAGGCAGACGGCTCCAGAGGGAACGGGTCCGGGCCACCCCATCAGCCCAGAGCCCCGCACGCACCCGGAGGCCCAAGCTCCCTCCCTCTGGCGGCACAGGCCAGAGGACACCGTGTCAGCACCTACCCGATGGCAGAAAACGGCCAACTCGGGCCAAGACAACCGCGACCGGGGCAATGGGGAACAGTTCACTCACCACTGCCGCCTTCCCCGAAGGGAGTCACGGTCGGCGGACCGCGAAATCGAGCCCATCACCGAGATCCAGAGCCCCTAGGGACAACTGGTCGACCCTCGTTGACGAAGGCACAGACGAGAGGCGGGGACCACCATCCCCAGCGAGCGGGATCGGGGGGCGGGCGGGGAACACGCTAAGGCGACCCACCACCGAAGGACGCCGGGCATAGCCATCAGGACAAGCCCCGGGCGGCGGCCCCCAAAGAGGGAACGCGGCGAGGCCGGGCCAGCACATTCGCGGCCAAAACCCACGAGAGAGAGGGAGAGGAAGCGGGAGAAAAAGAAAAAAAAAAAAAAAAGACAGAAGTCCCGGCGGCCGACCCAGACCGGGCCAAAGCGAAGCCCGTGCCACCGAAGGAGCCGCTCGGACCGCCACCCGAGGCGCCCGCGGCCCGGACCGAGCAGGGAGAGAAGACAACCGACACACACACTAAGCCCGCCGGTCCAATATCCCGCCAACGGGCCACATCGGCCCAGCCCAGGGCGACCGAGACAGTTCCGCCGGCGCCGCCCAGCTCCTGGAACTCTGTCTCGGCCACCGCCGCCGAATATCACGCCTTGGCGACTTCCGATGAGAAGACGCTCCCATAAAAGCGGCCACCAGGTGGAGCTCGACAACCGTCAACCAAATCGGGCGAAAGGGACGAGGAACCTCGGTCGGCGTCAGCGGGATCCGCTCCTCCGCAGGGGTCGTAGAACCTCGGAGGGCGTCAGCGGGATCCGCTCCTCCGCAGGGGTCGTAGAAAGTCACCCGGACACGTCCCACCAGCCGGGTCGCCACGCCACAGCGGCGGGCGCGAGACGCAGGCAGATGGGCCCAGCACCCCTAGAGAACCCGGCGGGGGACACGGGCGGTGTGGGACTTCAAAACCGAAACCACCACGGTGAAGCCACTGTTAGGCAGGCAGATTGCTAGGCCGCGGTCGGATCCATCCAGAGAATGGAGGAAGGGACAGAAACACGTAAAAACCCGTCGAAATCGGTTGCTTGGGAATTTGATCTGCCGGTCTTTGGGCTTGGGGTTCCCGCCTGTTTCTGTACCCCCCCCCCAAAAAAAATGGGAAGATGAACAGCCTCTGAGAATCCTTCCTCCTCTATGTCTGTGGTTCAGTGGCAGAGGGCCGGCCTAGCACATAGGAGGCACTGGGTTTGAGCCTTAGCGCGGCATACAAAAAGGAGGAACAAGTCGAAAGAAGGCGTGCTGCACGTCCACCTACAACTACTCCAAAAAAGAAAAAAAAAAAAGAATACCGATCATAATAGGAAAAAGGGATTTTTCCTTGTGGAGTTCCATTTTGTCTGTCTGGCCACGTTATCTTTCTTTTTGTTTGTTCGTTTGTTCTGTTTTGTTTTAAGAGAGAGTGAGAGAGAACTTTGATATTTACTTTTTAGTTTTCGGTGGACGGACACAACATCTTCGTTACGTGGTGCTCAGGGCCGAACCCCGACCGCACGCATGCCAGGCGAGCGCGCTGCCGCTTGAGCCACATCCCCAGCCCCTTTTTTAACTTTTACTTATTTTTCTTTTATAAAGACAGAGGGCAGAGGCGGGGGGGGGGGGAGAGAGAGAGAGAGAGAGAGAGAGAGAGAGAGAGAGAGAGAGAGAGAGAGAATATTTTGAATATTTTTTAATGTTTATTTTTCAGTATGCAGTGAACACAACATCTTTGTTTTATTTTATGTGGTCCTGAGGCTCGAACAGACACTTCTCAGAAGTGATATACATTCTATCTACAAAACGGCAAAAAGAGAAAAATTTTTTTTTCCTGTTTGGTCACAGTTAATAAGGTAGAATTTAATAAAGTCAGTCAGTAAGGATAATCGATCCAATTAAGATTTTTCTAATAAATGCAAAGGCATTTCCAGGAAGTTAGCTTGTATAATCTTTCCAAACAAGTTTATTTCACATAATGGTGGATAATTGGAAGAGTGACTTGACTCATTGTGTAATACTACACTTGTGTAGCTACTTGTAAACTGGTTATCAGATTCCCTTTACTTAGCATTCTAAGTGTTCTATCATTTTTACTCATTCACATGAATCTTACTGCTTTTACTCTTGCCTTCCTCTGTTGTCTGTGGGTTCTATTCTTCAAAATATGAGACAAAAATTAAGAAACAAATCGGCAGTAGGCTGCTAGTGTCATCCAATAAGAGCTGAAAAGTCACTCAACTTAAAGAAATCCTGTCTCTATCAAAATCCAGTCTTTAAAAAGGTCTTAAAAAATACTTCAGGCAAATGAGCCTATCACTCAGCCTCTCAGAACAAAGATGCCTCCTTCACAGAATAAACAGTGTATCAACTATCCCTGCTGCAGCGACTTTCACAGTTTGATGGAAGTTTGTAACCAGATTTCTGAAGATCCCCAGAGGTAATGTGGGTGCTCCTGGGGACAAAGGAATCTGGCGTGGAGGGGAGTTTCAGAGCAGAAGCACAGAAGGACCTTGGCCAAATTCATGATGACTTAGTAATCACCACCCCTAAGTTTCCAAAATTCACCTTGTAAAAATATTACTGTTTAAGCAATGTTTGAATAGTTGTTTAAACGTTTAAACAATGTTTTCCAGCGGACCTGTCTCTCAGAAGGTGTAGCTCTCGCTCCTCAGGCTCAATGGGGATCAGGGAACATAGAGTGTTAGCATGCCTTTACCCACAGTGTTGCTGGTCCAGAAGGTATGGGCTCAAAGCTCAACCCCAGTATGGAATAATGAATGGCAAAATGTCACAGAGAACAAAGTTGGCTTGGATTTTACCTTACCTTCTCGATCCTGTCCAGAAAGAGCTCTTGGGCACAAGTTCAGCTGCCCTACAGCAGGAGTCTCATCTTGGAGCCCAACACAAATGCTGTGTCCATGGTGAACGCAGAATGCTTGCAGCTGCTCAGAAGGCGCCATCACTACCTTCCAGACGCCATGCTGATCAGCACGGGCACTGACCCCAGGTGACGCCACCTAACTGTAATGCTGCCCCAGGGCATGAGTGTGCACACCCAGCACGCCTGCTGGGAGATGGGTGGGGTAATCCTGGGACCTCCGAGGCAGGGTGTGGTGGCATCTGTTTGGCCAAGGGCAATTGAGGCTGGGAGAAGGCTTTTGTGAAATACCAGCACAGTCTGGATAAAACCTAATTGATCTCAGGGTGCTCAAAAGTTGGATGGTGGCCCAGAAGCCTCCACTATCCTTTTTCCTGTGTCTTTTGATCCCAAAATCTTGGTAAAATAGAGGAAACCCGAAGGAGTGTACCAGATTCGCTTCCCAGGCTTTTTGGCAGGAGCTCACGGTATGAGGAATATTTCATTTTTAAATGGATATATAATAATGGAATCGCTTTGTTTCGCTTCCTACCCTGCAGATGTTACAGTTCAAGTACTCCAATATGGCGGGAAGGCAGGTTACCACTACAATGATACAGGATGACAAGACAAGGAGATTAATCATCAGGTCCCTATTTACCATGACAACTCCCGCCAAAGGACTTATTGCCATGGCAACTCCCACCTCAGTTTTGTCATTCTAATATAACCAATGAGGATAAAGCAGACAGAATTCAATTTCGGCTTTCTAAAGTAATTAATGAGGGAATAGTGGATGCTCTTCATAACCAATGAGAACAAATGGGGTAAGTTCTTCAGTCAGGTCTGTGTAGGGGAGTGATTTCTTCATACTCAGCATGTAAGACTAATTTTACAGAAATGTGAGCCTTGAGCTTCTCTCTTGCTTGGCCCACTTTACTTTACCCTCACAGAGTACTACTTTCACTGTCACCTTCAATAACCAAGGACCTGAACCCCAACTTCACAACCCATGCTTGACATCTTTTTTTTTTTTTTTTAAGAGAGAGTGAGAGAGAGAGGGGGACAGAGAGAGAGAAAGAATTTTAATATTTATTTATTTTTTCTTAGTTCTTGGCGGACACAACATCTTCGTTTGTATGTGGTGCTGAGGATCGAACCCCGGCCGCATGCATGGCATGCCAGGCGAGCGCGCTACCGCTTGTATTCTTTTGTCAGAATACACTAAAGTTAAAAAGGGGGGCTGGGAAGAAGCCATGCACAGAACTGAGAAAGGATAATACTAGATGGAACACAACATAGAAAATGTTAGTGTAAAAAAAGAAAAAAAAATTACCAAAGATTAATTGTAATTCTTTGGGAATGACATTCTTTTCCAATGATGGTACTTTTATGTAGAATTTCAGGTACTACAAGATGCCAGAGGCAGGTAAGAAAAAAATGCCACTAGTGAACTAGGCAGGGAGATGGGTCATCACATTCCTATGGCTCATTGCCATGACAACTCCCAACACTAAAGACTTATCACCATGGCAACTCCTGCCTCAAGTTTGGCATTCTAAAACAACCAAGGGGTTTGAACTGGAGAGTATTCTAATTAAGTTTTCTGAAGTTACCAATGGGGAAAAATTCGGATGCTATTTTAATCAAGATAACCAATGGGAGCAAATGGACTAAGGTTTTAAATGAGGTCTGTATAGGGAAGTGAATGGTTTACAGCTAAGTATATAAGAAGTTGTTTTCTAGACTTTCTAGATTTGTGGACTTAGAGAATCTCTCTCAACCCACTCCACTCCACCTCCTTCACCTTCACCTTCACAATAATTCTATCCTTTGCCTGTTACTTCTGTGTATCTTACTCAGGACTTGAACCCAAACAGGTACCCCAATAGTAACCCCAACAATAACAGTACCTGACCACTGCAGTGGTAAAAAGCCTTGTGTTGTAACTGTAGGCAATGATGTTAAGGCAAGGACAGAAATTTAAAGGCAAAACGCATGAGAATTACAAGAGCTAACTAAAGGCTGAACCTTGACCACCATGGCTAAAAACATGAGTGGAATTCATCTGAGGGTGCCCAAATGATTGTTGGGCAGATCCTTGTAGAATCACTTTCTGTATAAAGCTATGGTGGTCTCTGTGCAAACTGTGATTATGGTGCCATATTTTATAATACAATAACAGATAACTATTGCTCCCTCTCTGTTTATATTCAGTTATAGCCAGTCTGAAATACAAATCAGGGGTGAGGTGTATGAGTTACGGACATGAGGACCACCTGTGCTCATTTCTCAGATACATGGCTAACTTCACAGACTGCAGGTGTAGGAAAGAAAGGCATGTAGTTGAGGCATTTAAAAATACCTTTATTTTTGCATCATTAAAATTTCCAGTAACAGGCAAATGCACTGTTGCCAGCTCTTGTACTGAGCCTTGCTTTCCATCCCTCACACCTGCTGCTTTCCACCCCTCACACCATACAGGAGCAATTGGGCTTCACACTGGCAACAGATAGGTAGATAGCACACAAGCTCTTTTAACCTCTGGTGTTGCATATTCTGGGAAGGGACATAAGAACATTAACGCTGAGCAAAAATCAGTAGAAAGCCAAAGGAAACTAAGTAGAAAGTAGTAATGACCAGCTGGGTGTGCTATGTCGTCTCCTCAAATCCCTGGCATTTATCTGCTTTCATTACATTTTTCCTTTTCCTTGTTTACCTTCACAGAAACAGGTAAAGTCCTCCCCAGCCCTGCCTGTCTCAGCCCGTGGGTGCACCAGCTTCTGGCTTTCACTGTTTCTTTTTTTCCACCAGAGGGCAGTGGTTCTACATTTTTTAGTTTTCTTTCCAAAGTGGTTCTACATTTTCTAGATTTCTTTCCAGTGGTTCTACATTTTCCAGTTTTCTGTCCCCTGTAGTTACTAAATGAGGTTAATCATCTCTGGCTTTCTAAAACTTTTTTAAAATTTTATTGTGTGTGTGTGTGTGTGTGTGTGTGTGTGTGTGTGTGCAAGCTGTGGCTGTCAGTGCTGTTTTGTGGGAAGGTGCTGGAATGCATACTCAACCTATGTTCTCTCTGTTGGATATTTTGCTCAAATTTTTTATTCTAGGTTCTGCCATCCTAATTAGTGTTCTGTGGAAATTGGATAGCTAAGTCTGCAGCCATCATGGCATGAAACTGCTTAGCTTGTAAGAGGAGGAGCACCAGGAAAGACATAAAGAGTCAGTGGATTTGTAGAGATGTCATTTGTACACCAGCCTCCTCTTCAGTACTATCTACATCTTAACTTCAGGTCTTTCTCTGGGTGCTTTTCCCCCCTCAGCTTAGTGGAGAGATCCCCAAAAGTTTTTTCATCAAGATTTAAGCAGCGAATTTTACAGGTACATTCCTCCTAATTTATTCCTCTCTATATACAGTTCAAAGGGATTCCACCCAGTCACTATGATCTCAGACCTTAGGGAGGCAGCAGGGAATACATGCTCATTTGGATTAGAGTAGAAATTTTACTTGCGCTGAAGCTGCTGCACAGAAATGAGAGCAAAATTCTTCCTGCTCCCAACCTCACTTTTGTCAGTGTCAAATTCCCCCAGCTGCCTTGCATGGTAGCATGACAAAAGGTGAGAGCCTGAATCCAGACTACTCTGTCCTACCTCTTCTACTAGTGAAAGATTTGGTGAAATTTTGCATAAAAATACTTCTGATGTATTTGTTTTCAAATCTTTCTTATTATTTATTTTTCACTTGTGGGGATTAAACACAGAGGCACATAGCCACTAAGATATACCCCAACCCCTCCCCCAGCTTTTGAGACTGTTCAACCAAGTTGTCTCAAAGTTGAGATCCTCAGCTTTCAATTCACTGGTATAGCTGTTCATGACCATACCTGGCTAGTTTTAAAATCTTTATTTTTGATTTTTATGAATTTTCTTTGCAGGAACCCATAATTACCAGTTCTCGAATGGGATATAGAACTACATCACCAGAGGAGTATCCATGTCACTCACTCTAATCCATGACTAATTCATGCTTCCTCCTAGATTCCTAGTTTGAAGAAAGATATTGAAGTTCACTGAATAGGTCTACCACCTTTGGCCTCTGTTACATCTACTGATATTCACCACTTCTCTACCATTTATAACATGGTTGCTGGTCATTATCTGGGGTCTACAAAGAACCTAATGCAAGTCAACGTGCATGGGCACCATGTCAAGTACAGCCACATGGTCAGGACCTCCTTTCCTCACCAGGACAGCACATCCACTCTGCCCATCAGTACCATTGTGATCTCCACTAGAGGGCACTCATCGGGCAAGGTATATATGGATGGCAAGAAACTATTGCCTTCTGACACCACCTGCCACAAAATCCATGTGGGATTAGATTCCACCGACACTGTAACCCATGACAGCAATAAAAAAAACTCTCTCCTCTCTATCTTTAAATTTTTTTAAAAAATTAAACTGTGAAAAACACCATGAAGAGAATGAAAATATAAGCCACAGCCTGGAAGAAAATTTTTGCAAAACTCATATGCTAAAAGCATGGAATTCAAAATATACAAAAAAATACTTCAAACTTCTCCACAACAAAACAAACAGCCCAGTTACAAGTTGGGCAAAAGACCTGGACAGATTCCTCAACAAAAAGATATACAGACAGCAAATAAGCCACAGAAAAACTGTTCCACATCCCATATCATCAGGGAAATTTAAGTTGAAACAATAAATACCACTACACATCTGCAGAGTGGCCCAAATCCAGAATACCAGTAAGAGCAAGTGTCAGCGAGAGGGTAGCGTGACAGGAGGACTCGCTTGCTATTGCTGAAAGTGGACAGCTGCTGGAGAGAGGTAGACTGGGTCTCACGAAGCAAAGATTCACTTGCCACACGATCCAGTAATCATTGGTCATTTTTCTAAAATGTTGGTAAGTTATATGCACACAAAGTTCTGCCCATGAGTGTTTATAGCAGCCTTATTCACAGTGGTCAAAGCTCAGAAGCAAGCCGGACGTCTTTCTGTAAGTGATTAGGAAAACAAACTGGGTCACCTGAATGTGGACATAGGTCAGTGAGCCATAAGCTATAAAAACACATGGAGGAAACTCAAGGGCAGATACTCAGTGATGGAAAGGAATCCAAGAAGCCTGCTTCATGACACTCTGTAAAAGACCACTCTGAGGACAGTGAAAAGACCTGTGTTTGTTAGGGTGAAGGAGCCGGGGAAGAATGGACAGCAGGCAGAGAGGAATTTTAGAGAGAGAATTAATTATGTATGATGCTATGGTGATGATACTTGCCATTATCTTTGCTAAAACCCACAGACTGTACACCATGAAGACTGAACCCTATGAAAACCAGGGGCAGTAGTTAAAAGCAGCGTGACAGCATTGGTTCATAAGTTAGGCCAACGTACTGCCCTGCCACGAGGGACATTTACAGAGGATGAGGTGTAGGGGAAGTGAGTCCAGGGGAACTCTGGGCTTTCTTTCTGTATTTCAGTAAATCTAAAACTGCTCTACAACATAGAGCTAATTGACTTGAACATACCAAATGTATTGCAGTTCACTAATGCTTAAGAAGTTGACATTTTTACCAACAATTTGATTAAATGTCTGATTAAATATATCTAAATAACTGCGTAAAATACTACACAAATTTTGAGGAATTGATTATTTCATAATAATTATATTATAGGATGCTTTGGCTGATACCCAAGGGAGCCCTTTGTGACCACTGGTTTTTGAAACAAGGTGAAGCCAGGAGAGGTCACCACTAACCTGAGGAAGTTCCCAGCCAATACCCGCTTCTTGGAGGGAAGCATGGTTCGGTTACTCTGGACCACAGAGCACAGTTTTCAACCTCTGCTTCCCATGGTGAAATTTCACACCTTGTCCACACAGCCATGGATTCTGCAGGCAGAGAAGCCCATCTCAGATTCATTAATGGTGCAGAAGCTCCACAATTTAGCATGTACACTGTTTGTATCATAAGGCTGTTTAATCAAAATTTGCCTTTGTAATCACCACCACCAAGCAAATTGCAATTAATGTTAAAATTTTGCTAAACACATAGAATTCATAATAACCTTACTAATTTATTTTTTTGTTAGGTTTAAGAAAGTTTTGAGCTGAGTGTGGTGGCACATGCCTGTAATCTCAGTGACTCGGGAAACTAAGACAAGAGGATTGCAAGTTCAAAGCCAGCCTCAACAACTCTGAGGCTCTAAGCAACTCAGTGAGACCCTGTCTCTAAAAAAAATACAAAATGGGGCTGGGGATGTGGCTCAGTGGTTGAGTTCCCACTGATTTCAACCTTTGGTACTCACCTCCCCCCAAATTAAGTTTTCAATAAAGTAGCAGATAAACTATTGAGCCATTATTAAAAATAGCTGCTGCTTTTCTAGTTAACCACTATAAAATGGTACTGATATAAAATGGAATATATAATTTAATTAATTAATTAATTAATTTTTTGCTGCAAAGCCAACAACTTTTGCTTTACTTTCACATACACACATAGGTACCCACACAGGAAGTAAAAATGCTAAATGTCAATTTAGAAGAATGTTTATGTGACATACATGGAAGGTTACACTTTGTGGCACCCATCTGTAATCCTGGCCCCTCAGGAGCTGAGGCAGGATTACAGGTGTGAAGCCAGCCTGAGTAATTTAGTGAGACCCTGACTTGAAAGCAGAATGAAACAAGGTTTAAAATCTAAAACCTATGTTAAAGCTGCAGTCCTCAGAATGACACATAAAGATCTTCTGACGCAGGGCAGATGATGGGTGCTGTGCATGGCACTCTTCCCAGCATGTATGGGTTTCAGAAAGTCTGTAAGGATTTTCTATGTGGATTTGTCTTCAGGTGGTGTGACATTAACAGCACCACTGTGGTTTCCAAGGAGATGGTAAGTCATGATAAAAAATTGATGCAAATTGAAATCAAAATTGAAGTTTTGAACAATGGAAACTTTGTACTTGGTTTTTAAATTAAATTTCTGCTTCAGTGATGTTTGCTTATTGAGATCTTATTGCCAACAGCCCAGCTTTTATAACTAAGTACGACAACCGCCAGGACCTGCAGGTTCTTGGCAGACCTCCAGGACCAAGCCACTGGTTGCTGGGCTTGTTCTGCATGCAGACCCCCTCAAGACAGGCCCTCATGGTTTCCACTGCCCCTGGCTCAGAGCACCTTAACAGCATTTGCATCTGGTAGGCCAAGCCATGCCTGGAAGAAAAATCAAGCCAGGAGAGACAGACATGTCCCCAGCACCATGAAAAATGAGAAAGCCACGGCCCCTGACCATGTATAAATCACCCAGATGTTGGTTTTGAAGGGACCTAGTGATGTGGAGTCTGGTAAGGTTTTTGAGGAAAATGGTAAGATTCATTTTTATAATGGTGTTTCCTTTTGTTCTAACCACTTTTTTTTTGATTGTACCAATGTCATTATAGTTGTTTTTTTTTAATTGGTTGTTCAAAACATTACAAAGATTGCAGAATCACATCGGTTACACATCCACATTTTTACATAATGCCATATTAGTAACTGTTGTATTCTGCTACCCTTCCTATCCTCTACTATCCCCCCTCCCCTCCTCTCCCATCTTCTCTCTCTACCCCATCTACTGTAATTCATTTCTCTCCTTGTTTTTTTTCCCATTCCCCTCACAACCTCTTATATGTAATTTTGTATAACAATGAGGGTCTCCTTCCATTTCCATGCAATTTCCCTTCTCTCTCCCTTTCCCTCCCACCTCATGTCTCTGTTTAATGTTAATCTTTTCTTCCTGCTCTTCCTCCCTCTCTGTTGTTAGTTGCTCTAATTATATCAAAGAAGACATTTGGCATTTGTTTTTTAGGGATTGGCTAGCTTCACTTAGCATAATTTTCTCTAATGCCATCCATTTCCCTGCAAATTCCATGATTTTTGTCATTTTTTAGTGCTGCGTAGTACTCCATTGTGTATAAATGCCACTTTTTTTTTTAATCCATTCATCTATTGAAGGGCATCTGGGTTGGTTCCACAGTCTAGCTATTGTGAATTGTGCTGCTATGAACATCGATGTGGCAGTATCCCTGTAGTACGCTCTTTTAAGGTCTTCAGGGAATAGTCCGAGAAGGGCAATAGCTAGGTCAAATGGTCAAACAATCTAAAGAGAAATACACTGAATTCAAATTACAATTGTAATTCAGACTGAGGGTTTTACTACACTTGGTTTATTATTTATCTTTCTTTATTCCACAAAAATCTGTTTCAAAAGATACTAATATTCTCATTTGAATAATCCCACATATCATTCTTAATTATTTTTGTACCAGGGATTGAAACTATTGGTGCTCTACCACTGAGCCACATCCACAGCCCCATTTTCATTTTTAAATTTGTATTTTAAGAACTTCTTTTCTGAATTCAGACAAACTCTTTGCATAGAGAATTATACTTGTTAATTGGAATTTTTAGATCTTAATGACCTTCCTTTTTTAAGTGTCAACTCAAAAAGAAGGCAATCTTGAATTATTTTTCTACAAACCAAAACTTTATGGAAATACATGAGTAGAACCAAATAGATATATAGTCTTTAATATAATTCAAGAAGCCAAGAGTACTTGGATTTATATGTATTGATTGATGTTTCAGTATTTCAACTTGCTTAGAAATAATGTATATGTTTTATCTCTATCACATTACTTTTGGACTTTAACAATCAGGCACCTGTGTTAATTTAACAGTTTCAGTTTATGTTGAATGCTCATTTATCTGAAAGTCAACTTGAACATAATTTCTTGAGAAATTTTATCACACAGACATAATTGCATGAGGGTAACATACATAAACACATATATACACAAAAGCCCTACAGCTTTAAAAGCTATAATTCAAATTATGTTTCTGACATAATGAAATAGTTAAGGTTGTCTGTTTAAAAACTAATTCAACATTGCCTTTTTTTCTGAGTTGTTGCTTAAAAAATCTACTTTAAGATTATTTTGTAGTCTTATGAAGACTGTCAACCAAATTTTTCAGGCAAAGCAGTTCACATAGCAACTTGGCATTTTTTTAAAAGTCTCTTTTCCTCTTTTACCCTCAGTATCAAATGAGTTTTTGGATGACTTTTGAGACTTTGCATTTCAGTTAGGACTGTCTGGAATAACAAACTTCTTAGTGACCTTGGATGACAAAATTATCTTACTATAAATAGAAGGATAGCAGAAGAAAATATACATAAATCCCAAAGTCTTTACATGTTAACCCTATAACTGCAGTTTAATAATTATCTTAAAGATGTTTGCAAGAAATGTCATAAATTGGGCATGCTGATAAAGCAAAGTAAAAATAATCAGAAGTGGATTTACCAGAAACAGGCCATTTATTGTTACCATAAGCTCAATAGTATTAAAAAGGCATGGAGAAATCCCTATCAATAAAGTAGAGCAGCTACCAGCATCTCTGACAACGCTGTCCCCAGGAATTCTGGGGGAAGTTGCTTTGGTAAAATCGAATCAAATCCTACCATTTTCTGTCTCCAGGACCATTTTCTCCAGATTATAATACATATTGTGACCAAACACTATTCCAAAAGGAAATCGTCTGTAGAGCAAAAGCCAAACCAAATGCACAGAAATTTCCCCTGAAAGTAGCTGGAAGTTCCAGTAAATAACATTTTATCTCACACCAATTAGGACTGCAAACGACGCATGCAATATCTAAGTGTCTATTTAGCCAAAAATAGCAAAAGTAGAGGATTCCCAGTGTTCACACCAGTGCGACTTACCCAGTCTAGAGTCGGTCAACTTCCCCTCTTTCTAGTCTCCCAAAGACTTTCTTTCCACCCACGAAGTGGTTGTAGGCAACTGATGCTGCAAGGAGGAGAAAAGGCAGAACTTCCTAGAAAACTCCTAGTAACTTCTAGGAATTCCCTGAAATCCCAGACATAGGTCAGCTTATCACTAGCAGCTGACATTCATGAACAATTGTTGCTCCTCTCAGTAGCATAGACCCAAAGAACTGCATAGCCTAGAGAGCACTACTCCTGGCTGGTTGCCAAATTTGTTATTGGTCCCGTCCCTCTGCTTACCACTTAAAAGTCAATACCCGGAGACAAGATCTGTTTGGAAGAAAAGCAAGTCTATTTCAGGGCTAGCTCTGAGATGATGGTGCAGACTACCACCCTTCCCCCCCCAAAAAAATACCTATTTTGTAGCAATCAGGTATGTGGAGGGAAAGGAGATACAGTTCTACAACAAATGCTGTTTTCATTGATTGCAAGATTATAAGCCGGTCATATAGTGATCTGCATAGATTTTTCTAAAAGAGCGTAGTGTTCTTTGAGAAAGCCTAGTAAGTCATCATACGTGTATCCTATCTATGTGTTTCTACTTTAAGGTCCCTAATACTTCAATTAAATTTTTTGCACCTCTTTTCAGGAATTTCCTCATACTCAGGTTTTTGACAGCACTATCTTCAAGGGTTTGGGTCATAAGATAGCTTTAGTATGAATTAGGTATGTCATCTCTCTTGCTATTCTCTAAAATCTTGTGCAAATTTACATGTATAATTTTATGAAATGTTTGGGTTTTTCAGTGATTGAGTCTGACTTTTCCTTTACAGGAAGATGTTTTATGATTGATTATGTATTTTTCAATGATTCCCAGTGGTTCTCCTTGAGTTATTTTGGGGAAGTTAAATTTTTCCAAGAATATATTTATGAAAGATATCAAATGTGCTGTCATAGAGTTGTTCCAAATAGCCTGGTAATTTCCAGGCTAGAGCAAGTGTAGTGGTGTGTTATTTTCATGTCACATGCTTGTAATGTGAATGTCCTATTGCACAGGTGATTTTCACAGGCCACGTCTGTGACAGGCTCTGGGCTCTGCTGGGGTGAGGTCCATGTGTTGGGGGCGATGCTGAGCTTACACCCAGTTTCCATGCTGTTTCTTTCTTTCTTTTTTTAATGAGAATCCCAGACATGTGGTTTGGCCTTAAATATTCCCATATGTCTTTAAAATATAAGGAATATTTTTAATGTCACCACAGGCTTACTTTTAAATCTAAGAGCCTTTGGAAAAGCCCTTCTCCCCAGTTGCACTGTGCAGTAGCCATAGAGAATTCCATAGGTGACAAGAGTTGTTTTCGGCCATCATTCTAAATGGAGAAAAATTGAAAGCATTCCTTCTAAAAACTGGAACAAGACAAGGATTTCCTCTTTCACCACTTCAATTTAACATAGATCTTAAAACACTTGGCCAGAGCAATTAGACAGATGAAAGAAATTAAAAGGATACATATAGAAAAAGAAGAACTCAAATTGGCACTATTTGGTGATGATATGATTCTATACCTGGAAGACTAGAAAAGTTCCACCAGACACGTCGGGAACTAGTAACTGAATTCACAAAGTAGCAGGAAATAAAATCAACACCCATAAATCAAAGGCATTTCTGTATATCAGTGACAAACCCTCAAAAAGGGAAATGAGGAAAACTACCCCATTCTCAATAGCCTCAAAATAAATAAATAAATAAATAATTGTGAATCAACTTAATGGCAGAAGTGAAAGATCTATATAATGAAAATTACAGAACCCTAAAGAAAGAAATCAAAGAAGACCTTAGAAGATGGAAAGATCTACCTTGTTCTTGGATAGGCAAAATTAATATTATCAAAAATGACCACACTTCCAAAAGCACTATACAAATTTAATGCAATTCTGATCAAAATTCCAATGATATTCCTCATAGAAATAGAAAAAGCAATTATGAAATTTACCTGGAAAATTAAGAGACCCAGAATAGCTAAAGTAATCCTTAGCAGGAAGAGTGAAGCAGGTGGCAACACTTTACCAGACCTTAAACTATAGGACAGAGCAATAGTAACAAAAATAGCATGATATTGGCACCAAAACAGACTGGTATACCAATGGTACAGAATAGAGGACACAGAGATTAACCCAAAAAACTACAATTATCTTATATTAGACAAAGGTGCCAAGAACATGCATTGGAGAAAAGATAACCTCTTCAACAAATGGAACTGGGAAAATTGGAAATCCATATGCAACAAAATGAAATTAAACCCCTATCTCTCATCATGCACAAAACTCAACTCAAAATGGATTAAGGACTTAGAAATACAACAAGAGACCCTGTGTTGAATAGAAGGAAAAGGAGGTCCTAATCTCCATCATGTGGTATTAGGCCCCAAGTTTCTTAATAAAACTCATGTGGTACAAGAATTAAAACCAAGAATCAATAAATGCGATGAAACTAGAAAGCTTCTTTTCAGCAAAAGAAACAATGTGTGAGGTGAATAGAGAGCCTACATCTTGGGAGCAAATCTTTACCCCTCACACATCAGATAGAGCACTGATCACTAAGGTATATAAAGAATTCAAGCAATTGGACACCAGAAAAACAAATAGCCAAATCAATAAATGGGCCAAGGACCTGAAAGACACTTCTCAGAAGATGATGTATGATCAGTCAATAAACACATGGAAAAATGTTCATCATCACTAGCAATTAGAAAAATGCAAATCAAAACCATTCTTAAGATTTCATCTCACTCCAGTCAGAATGGCAGCTATTATGCATGCAAACAACAGTAAGTGTTGGCGAAGCTGTGGAGAAAAAGGTACACTCATATACTGCTGGTGGGACTGCAAATTAGTGCAGCCAATATTGAAAGCAGTATGGAGGTTTCTTGGAAAATTGGGAATGGAACCACCATTTGACCCAGCTATTCCTCTCGGTCTATACTCAAAGGACTCAAAAGCAGCATACTACAGGAACACAGCCACATGTTTATAGCAGTACAATTCACAGTAGCTAAATTGTGGAAACAAATTAGATGCCATTCAATGGTGAATGGATAAAAAAAAGTGGCATGCATACACAATGGAATATTACTCAGCAATAAAAGAGAATAAAATCATGGCATTTGCAGGTAAATGGATGGAATTAGAGAAGATAATGCTAAATGAAGTTAGATAATCCAAAAAAACCAAATGTCAAATATTTTCTTTGATATAAGGCTGATTCATAGTGAGATAGGGTGGTGATAAATGTATTGCATATGTGCCTAAACTATGACTGCATTCGCACCACTATTTTGATGACCTACCAACCATGAAGTGAATTAACATCAAAAACCTACGTGAAGCTGGGCACAGTGGTGCATGAATGTAATTCCAGCAGCTCTGAAGGATGTGGCAGAAGAACTGCCAAGTACAAAGCCTGCTTCAGCAACTTAGCAGGGCTCTCAGCAACTTATCAAGACCCTGTCGAGGAAAAACAAAACAAACCAACAACAACAACCACAAAAACAGTAAAAAATAAATTTGATGGAGATATCGCTCAGTGATTAAGAACTCCATTCATCACAAATACATAAATAAAATAAAGTAAAACCTACTTGGGGCAACTCTAAATTGATGGGAATACCTGTGAAATTTTATATAGGAATTTGTTAGAAACACATCCTATCTGAGCCAAATGATGACACCATTTTCAACAGACTGAATCTTTTATTCACCTGAAACTTCTGCACCCATGTAGGTTCCAATGGACCTGAAAGTTTTCAGAATGATTCCTGCCCACCTGGAGCACACAGAGGCCTTTAAGGAGACATTGCTCTGTGACCAGGAAGAGCTTAGTCCCATGTCAGGATCCACATGTTTCATAGGTGCCAGCTCCTACTGCTTCCCTGACCCTGGGGACCTTGGTCCACTGCTGGAGCTGGAGAGATCCCTTCAGATATACCTGTCAAGGTCATCATCATTTCTTTGCCACAAGACACAAATTCCTGACTCTGGGCCTGTGAGCATTTCCAGCGCCCTGCTGGGATTCAGCCCCTCACTTCTGTCAGGAACCACATTCTGACCTTCCTCTGCAGTGCAGAAAATCCCACCTGAGCTGGCAAGTAAAGCCAGATTGCACCCTGCTCTGCTAAAGCCTGATTCCAGCTCCAGAAACCACAAGGTGCCAGCTTCTTTTTCCTAAGCTTTCATCCTGCTTTACTAGAAGGTCATCAATCAATGTTTGGCATCTAAAGAGACCAGGAAGTAACTTGACAGGCAAGAACTATGACTTGTTCCTAGGCACTCCAGTGCCTCAGTTCTCAGGGTCAATAGTTGGCAGGGAAGTCCTCATGGAGTCACCAAGATAAACCTCATTGAGTGCTGATGACTTTGCAAAGGAGCAAAAACTCCTGGATGTCAACCCATGCTGTGCTCTGGCCACCAACCTCGTCAATCTTGGGAAACTCAGGCTGAGACCAGAGCTGTATCCTGAGAGCTCACAGACGCCTTTTGACAAAGCCATGAACCAAATGTAGCATGGTAGACAACAACTATAATCCCAGGAACTCAGGAGGCTGAGGCAGGAGGGTCCCAAGTTCAAGGCCACTTGAGCAACTTAGACCATGTCTCCAAAAATAAAGAGGACTGGTAAAGTAAATTAGCTCAGTTGGGCAGACTCCTTACACCACCACCAAAAAAATTCAAAATGACCTTTATCATAGGTATTAGGTGTAGTGGTGGAAAGCTGACTAACACAGCTGAGCCTTCTTGTCTGGAGATTCAGTGTTCTGTAAGAAAGCATAGCATTTTCTTTTGAAAAAATCTAGTAGCAAAATTGCTAGGCATCTGCAACTTCGATCAACATTCCAAATGACTGTCCAAAGTGATTGTGCAAATACCACATTTCCCCTGTTGAAGAGTTGCTATTTCCCCACAGGTTCTCAGTCTCATTCTGGGAGGGAAGATATTTACAGAATGAAGATTTGCATGTTACATGCCTTATAAATTCATTCAAAACATGCTTTATTGTGCAATTTAATATTATTTCATAATTTCACACTTAAATAAATATGAGATACATAAAAAAAAACATAGCATCTGGACTCATCACAAGGGTTCCAAGAGGGTGGCCAAAGTGCAATAACCATAAGTGCAAGATTTCTTCACTATTCCTGGTGTTGCTTAAATGATCATTACCCATACACACTGTTTCCTGATTAAATATTATGACAGCAAAATGAAGGAGCTGAGCAACATGTAAGAGTTTTCTAGCCTTGGCCTGCTTTTCCACAAAACATCCCAGGAGTCAACAGGGAATTCAGGAAGAGCACCTCCACTCTTCCACTGACACTTCAAGAATGGTGCCCCCTAGTGGTCTGAAGGATGTAGCCTGCAGAGCTGGTGTTGTCGGGACCTGTGGGCGAGACAAGAATCTCTCTGGAAGACTTCAAGTTGTTGTATTTCCTAAAGCCCCAAATTGTGAAAATGGTTCCAAAGTGGGAGGCTCTGTGATATCACCATCTTTGAAGTTTTGTCTCAAAGCCTCAAATCAACAATACCCAAAGGCTCTCCTGGCCACCCTCCGCTATCATTGACCTACATGCCAAGGTGACTGTCAGAACACAATGGATTTTCAAACAGGGGCTCTCACCTCAGTGCAGGAGCCTTCAAGGGTCCTTAGGATTGCAGTAGCTGAAGATGTGACCTCAGTAGAAGTTCTGCTTTCAGTGGCAAAACTCAGGTAGGCCATCCATTTTAAGTGGATGAAGGAGTTGATCTAAATTATGGTCAGAGAAAGGTTCTGCCAAGAATGTGAGTCGGAAGTCAAATGACTCCTGCCACAGTGCACCTCAGGCCTATTCACTGTGAGTACAGTGGGAGGGTTTAAGGCCCGGGAAGGTTTTTTATGCAAACGTAAAAAGAACTTATTTCCAAACAATAGGACCTGGAAACTGTGATGAGAGAGAGAGAGAGAGAGAGAGAGAGAGAGAGAGAGAGAGAGAGAGAGAGATTTGAGTCCAAAGTTAAACAGACAGTTGCTGAGCAGACATCCAGGCAGCAATCTCTTCTGAAAGGCTGAATTCCAGCATAATCTTGTGAATTTTTGTCAAGCAATGCTGGCTGAGATGGCTTCCTTAAAAATGTCCTAGCTTGGTTTTTGTTTGTTTGTGAGGGTTGACATATATGAAAATCCATTGTGATACATATTATACTGTCAAATTCCAGAGGTTCCAGGTTCCAGTACACTTGATGTACTGAAGATGCTGTCCTGGTCCAGAGAGGAGAGCAGCAGCCTAAAGACTCCTGATAGAAAGGTTCCTCAAAGGATCTTATATCCAAGAAGGAGATATTTGTTAGCCAGAGATGTGCAAGAAGTGTCTACCTAAATTAGACACTGGTTTGAATTTGGCAATGCTGTCTTTGTGCCTGTTGCTGTGGTAGTGGCTGCATAAGTCAAACTTTCTCCAGAAGACTGGAGGGTGCTTAGTCAGGGATCTACCACTGTTGGGTACTACTACCCCACCAGAAGACATTGATTTTCAGAAATCTCTCTCTCTCTCTCTCTCTCTCTCTCTCTCTCTCTCTCTCTCTGTGTGTGTGTGTGTGTGTGTGTGTGTGTGTGTGAGTGTGATTGCATTAGTTGGGGTGAAAGGGGCTCTATGAAGGATTGGGGTTTTTAAAATTGTTTTTCTTTTATCTTCTTAAATTTTTTTTGGTCATAAAACCTTATTGAACTGGGCATCTTTATATACAGATTAAACAGAGTCTTAACCCTGAAACTAAGTGGATGATTATAGAATGACTTACGACTATAGCTCTCTGAAACTGAATGCCAAGTACTTCACTTATAATTTAGGCCCAGTAATCAACCTCTTCATACCCCTAAGTCTGACCTGCTTGGTTGGGGACCTGGGCTACTCTGCAGCAACTTGCTGTCCATCCCAAAAGGCAGTGGCAGAGAATTGACTTCCATTTGTGGAGGAGATGTAAACTGTAATTCCAAGCTCAGGGCCTCTTCATTGCTTTGACAACCTGCATCCTGCTCTTGTAGAAGGGAAGGCACCTGCTGACCTAAGTCTCCTTGCTTCTGGGACATTAAAGTGGGTCCAGAAATAGCAGTTTCTCTTGGTAATTCTGTCGCTGTTATAACTGTAGAATAAAATATCCCCATTAATTTTGCTGCTGTCCTTTACACAGACCAGAGAGCTCCTGGTCCTGCTGCTGCTGCATCTTTCCCTGCACACTGTCAACATAGGGCAAAGTCAAGTCATCAAATTTTTCATACCCCTCACCCCAAACCTGCTGGGTTGGGGATGTGGGCTGCTCTCTAGCAACTTGCTGTCCATGTAAAACAAAAGACTCTGGAAGAAAACTCACCTCCACTTGTGGAGGAGATGTGCACTGAGTCTGAGATCTTGAGTCTTCTCCATTCTTATTACAACCTGCATCCTGCTCTTGTAGAAGGGAGGGCAACTGCTGCCCTAAGTCCTCATACTTCTGAGACATTAGAAGTGGGTCCTGAACTGGCAGTTTTTCTTGGTAATTCTGGGGCTGTTGCAGCTGTGGATTAGAATATCTCCAGTCACTCTGCTGCTGTCCTTCACACAGACCAGAGGGCTGCTGGTCCTGCTGCTGTTGCATCTTTTCCTGCACATGTCAACATTGAGCAAGGGCAAGGGCCTTCTCTGTTGGCTTTCCTCTGTCATGAATGTGGCCCTCTCAACATGCTGCAAAGATAAAGCAGGATGACTATATGTGGCTGGAGCAAAGTTGGGAGAAGGTTCACTTCCTCTGGCCCCTTGACCTAGCAAAGCACAACTTGGTTCCTTTCTCATGCTGGGAACAATGAAGCACATGAGCATCCTCTTCACTGAGAAGTGCACATGTCTTCATAGGGAAGTAGCCAGTTTCTTCCAGTGGAGCCTGCTGGGGGAAGATGGCTATGCAGTACTACTGTTGTCATATTGCATCTGGGCATCCTGGAGACCTAAAACAGGATGATGACCTTGGACAGGGAACTCATGTTTTCTGGTGACAAACATTTTTTGTTTCTTTGTGTGTCTTAGTCTGGATCTTTTATTTTGAAACCAAATCTATAAATAAAAAAATCATATTTGATCAAATATTTTATAGGTCAGCTTAATTTCAGCAATATCACTGACTTGCTTCTTGATCTGGAGTAGACACAAAAAAAGGCAATCCATCCTGTACTGAATCATGGAGGTTATTGTAGAGGTTATGAATGGTGCAAAACTCCAAACTCCCAACTGTCCTCGGAATCTTCTTCATGTGAACTCAGGCTTTTCAAAATCTCTCAGCAACCTCTCTGCAACCTCTTCAATTAGACTGAACCAAAGCTACCCTACACACATTCCCACAGCTTCTTGATTTTTCTCAAGCTGTCCCATCAACACACATTCATGACTCAATGTACTGTAAGATTATTCTTAAATTTCTTGTACTGAAAAGCCACAAACAGGAAAACAAAAGTCTGTGAAAACTGCACAGTGCATTTTACATGTGATCCTAATAATTGCACAGGACTCTAGTTTACATTTATTTCTCCTGCATCAATTCAGGATAATTGCAATGTCAGGCATAGTCCCCAAAGCTTTGAGGTGGGTGTTTAAAAATAATAAAATGCTTCACAGACAATGCAACCCAATTATCTAGGGGAGGAGAGGGGCACAGGCAAGAATATGTGGAAGCTTTTTGAAATTTGATCACTCTTAGAACCCATATCCAAATTCAGAATGGATTTAGGTTAATATCTGGAAGAACATTTGATCCATACTTAGAATGGTTAAAATTGTAACTATACATAAAAAAACTGTACCTCTAAATGCATGCTCTCATTTTCTCTTATAATATAATTAGACACAAAGAAATAAGGTGTGAGAGTCCTTAATTTGTCAACAGATACAAAACAGTTAGCAGGTCAGTTACAAAATGATGAATTCAAAAGGCAGATGCTCCCTTTCTCATATCCAGACCTTGTAGGATCCTCTCCCTGACCATGCTTGCTTCTGTATCATATGGGCCCATTCTAAACAGTTGCTCTGCTTTTCAAACAAATGTCTCTCACAGTCATTTTTCTTATTCAGATTTCCTACTTATTTGTATAAAATCATTAATTTGCAGAACCTGTGAAATGTTTCCAGTTCATGGAATTTTTATAATACAATAACTTCATAGCTTACAGAGAATTTGCTATTCTTTTATTTCCCAACACTGGTTTTATATTCCCTTTCCCTTTCTCTAAGAAAATGTCCTCCTAGTCTCAAACAGTCAATATTTTCATTGAAACATGGATAATGACAGAATCACAATATATGAAAAACTTCTTCAGTGTATATCAGGGCCATCCTAATATAGTAAAACTTTGCGCAGCTTTAATAATAATTCACAAAAGTCATCATCAGACATTTCCAAAACAAAATATTGGCTCATGTAACAAATGGCTACAAAGGACCTACTCATGCTGTGAGGTGCCACATGTGGGACATAATTGAACTAAGTTCTTTATCCTCCACCTTAGGCATCCACCTCTTGGCAGTTTGATTTGCATAACAAACTTAACAGATTTCAAGTAAAAACACCTAATGTCTCTGGCAAAAAAACTGTAGAGCCATCCTTAATTATATTATAAGAGAATATGAGAGCATGTGCTTAGAGGTACCAGTTTTGTTATCTTCTCACGGAATACCCAACATTTCTGCAAACCATAAGTTCTACCTTTAAAATATTCGATCTCCCTGGTTCTGTATAATACCATAGCCAGCACCATGATCACAATCCAGCAGGGTTTCTATTCTGGATAATTACAGAGCATCTTAATTGGTGCCTACTCCTCACAATAATCCTGCCTCATAATGGTTGTTTTTTGAAAAATAAATCTAAAATGATACATTTATAGCCACACTGAAATGAATATGGAGCAATGATCAACAATGTCCTATGTGAGGAAATGACATAAAATATTTTCAAATTTTGTTTGTGTTTTATGTATCATCTACAAAAACATATGTTCATGCAATTTTTGGACTTTTGACTTACATTGATTTCAGATATGTGGCAATTCATTTGCTTGGCCAGCTTCTTCTGGACCCAAAGTTCCAGGTATGAATTCTGTTCAAATGATAGATTAAGAATTTCCAAATCATGTTTTGTAAATTTGTGCCACAGCTTTCCTTTTCCTCTTTCCTGCTTTGTTTATCCTGCTTCCTTAGGACTATCTTCAACTGATGATGCTGAAATAAAAAGAAACAGAAATAAAAAGATTGAGGATTGCCAGTAGCATCCAGAGAAAAATCATATTATTTGTTCACCAAGATTTTTACAAAGCAGAAAGAAACTAAATAAAAGCAAAAAATAAAAGCCTCACAACTTATTCATAATAATAAAACCAACAATGGTTAATGGCTGATCCTTAAAAATATGAGGAAAATGGGAGATTATGATCTCCAGGGTGGGAAGGATTTTAGTCTAACAGAAATTTAAAATATATAAAAAGAGACCCCCACAAAAATGCTCAGCCAAGATAGTAATTGAGGAAATACAAATAAACCAGCTCATATCTGATACCCAACACTTTAAATGGTTGGTGGAAGAGTAGGAGAAGAATAAGATTAAATAAAATACATGATCCTTTCCTAACACCTGACAATGTAATGGCAGTCTTTAAACTCTGGGCATAGTGTCAAGGGTTGTATGTTGCTTGTTGTTGTTTTTCTTGTTTTTGTTGTTGTTGTTTCATGGTAGTGATGATTGACCAGGGCTTCAGGCATGCCAGGCACACCATCCACCCCTGGGTCACACTCAAAATAGAAAAAGCAAAAAGGCTGTTGATGTAGCTTAGTGGTAGAGCACCCCTGGCTTCAATCCCCAGCACAACAACAACAAAAACATAAAGTGGCGGTAGAACTGTACAAGAATAGATTTTAGGAGACTGAAGTTAAGGGAGTATTAACATTAAGATAAAATGTTGTAACATAAATTTTTTCTTCCTGAAAGGAGAATAGCTATAGAACAGCACAAAAGGATATGAAAAGAAAGTCAAAACATGCCATTGTCAAAAAGAAAGAGAGAAAGAAAGAAGAAAGAAAGAAAGAAAGAAAGAAAGAAAGAAAGAAAGAAAGAAAGAAAGAAAGAAAGAATAAGGAAAGGGAAAAACTAAAGCAATAAGGACAAAGAAGAAGGAAACGCACACACAGGAGTAAGATAAATCACACAAGAAAAGTGGCAGTAGTAGCACTCTTCTCTCCTTCTCCCCCTTCTCTCTCCATACAGTGGCTTTTTTTTTTTTTTTTGGTATTTTTTAGAAGAGTAGGGAATAAAACTAGCAGCTGTCCCACTGGCATTACCACAGAGCTTTATCTCAGTTGTTTCTTATTTTTCATTTTGAGAAAGGGTCCTACTAAGTGGCCTCAAACTTAAGGTCCTCCTTCCTCAGGCTAAAGGAGGCACTGCAGTCACAGGCATGCACCCAAGTTGCCCACTACTTGTGCATTATTAATTCTACAAAATAATGGGATTCTGGGTGACAAGCTCATACATGTGTATAAATATGTTTGATTGATACACCTGCCCTCTTTCTATCCTCTCCTTCTCTCTCTCGGGATCTAATCCACTTGTAAGCCATCAAATCCTCCACAGAAAACACAAATGAAACATTTACAAATGGTGCTGTAAAAACTGGATATCCACATGCAAATAATCATAGAAATCAAGTAAAGAGTTGGATGATTTACCCCATAGGCAAAAATCAACTCATGATGGAAAAATAAAAGCTAAAAGAATGTATAAAACATATTGCAAGAAAACTTAGGGGGAAATTTTATGATATTGAATTTGGCAATGATTTCTTAGATACAACACCAAAATCACAAACAACAACAAAAAAGAATTAGATAACATCCAAATAAAGAATTGTGCACAAAAAGGACAATATGAACAAAATGAAAAGAACCCTGTAGAATAGGAGAACCTCTTTGAAAAATCATATCTGCAAATGGGTTGATATCAAGACATAAAGAACAACAACTCACATACAACTCTAAATTAAAATGGGCAAAGGATTTGAATAGACATTTGTTAAAAAAAGAAAAACAAATTGTCATTAAACATGTGAAAAGATATTTAACATCATAAATCATTGAGGAAGCCAAATCAGATGTGCAGGGAGATAACACCTCAGTCTTTTTAGGGCGGCTACTATCCAAAAGCCAAAGGATCAAAAAAATACAACTGCAGATAACGAGCATAGAAATTGGAACCCCTGATGCACTGTTTGTTGGTGTGAAGAAAAAATGGTATAGCTACTATGGAAAACAATATGGTAGTTTCTCAAAACTCAAAATTTTAAATGACTCTATCATCCAATTTCACTTGCATGAGAAACTTAGTGTAGTCAAACTCATAGAGACAAAGTGTACAATGATATTTCCATGGGCTCAGGAGCGGGTGGGGAATGCGGGAATTGTGGTCTAATGGTTACAAAGTATAGGTTTTGAAAGATGAAAAGAGCTCTGGACAGTTGGTGGTAATGCTTAGAGGACATTGTAATATAGGTGATACCACTGACATGTACATTTAAAAATGGTGGTGAGGGTAAATTTTACATGATGTTTTATTAAAATAAAATTTTAAGAACTCAAGAAAATTATTCCAAAATACAAGATACGAATCTATACACTTTAGATGAACACAGTTCACTTTTATAACAAAGCCACTTCAGGACAACTAGCATACTCACAAAACAGATTTAATCCACTCTGAGGGCTGAGCCCCCGGACCTTAAACCACACCTCTCAATACTGTTTCACTGGGGTTAAGTTTTCCACACAGGAACTTCAGGGGTTTCAACATTTACTCCATTCCAGTCGGACCGAGCCCAGAGCTATTTTACTCTCAGTCATGCACCAAGTAACAATATTGTGGTCAAGGATGGACTGAATATATGATGGTGTTGCCTCAGATTATATCATAGAGTGAGTAGTGACATCAGAGTTATCTTAATTCATGTAAATGCACACTATGATCTCCACACATCAAAAATCACCTACTACATTTCTCAGAACCAGTCCCCATTATTAAACAGTTGATCTGATTGAAATCATTTTTTGTGCTTTTTGACATCATTTTCTATTAGAGAAATACAATTTTTCCTAAAATTCTGACATAGTGAGTTCTATCTTATGGAGCAATAATAATAATCTTCTTTACATAAAGTTTGAACATGGGATCAGTCATGACAGTGAGCTCTGGAGAGTGCATTTGAGGCTTATCCCTGTCTCAGAGAGGCTGCTGAGGAGAATACAGGAAGCAGTGCTTTCAATAATGGTACCTAGCCGAACTTCCCCATTTCATATGCAGCAATACTTTTCTATCTCCTGTCCTAGAGAACCATCAAAGATGTGCAGCATGAGGTATTAACCATGAGACTGCAATTTCACCCAATGTTTGGAAACAACACCTAAAAGGGGCTTTAAAAAATAAATCAAAATAAATAAAGTACTCTATTCACAGCAAAATCACACATGGGGTGGCCAGCTGAGGACAGCCAAGGTTCCAGGGAGGTCCTGCTCTGTTGCTCGCACTCCCACCCAATACCTCAATAAAAAATGTCTCCAGCATTTCTGAAAAGCATATGTGCATGCTTCAAAATTGTAAAGAGATGAGGTTTTTAAAATAAAAGCTCAGTAGGAAAAAACAGCACCCAAACAGACAAGTCCTTTGGATCATTCTAGCCCCATGGTTAGAAGCAGGGTCTCTGTCATCTGATTACCTGAGATCATGGCAGCTTTGTCGTGGTTTTTGCTTCCAAAATGGACTGCGATTGAGACATCACTGTTTGGGGGGGTAACTTTCCTGCATATTATTGCCTCTGAGACCCTGTGCCTAGTGGACTCCTGAGTCCACTACATACGATTGGGAAAGAAGGTCAAGTTACAAGACAGCAGGAGCTGACCCCACAACCTTCTCCTCTTCACCAGGCTCCTCTAGAAGAAGAAATCATCCAGAAACAAGACTTTTGCAAGTCCACCTCATCAGAAATCATGTGTGCAAAATCTCTGCCACTGTAATAGATTTGAAAATTTACAGTTTATTTCTGAATTTCACAGAATGAAAATATACAAAAAAACAAACAAACAAATATACATCACTTGTGAACTCAAAAAGTAATCCCCAGACCACTCATTTAATTTTTCCAGTATACTTTCTTGTCCCTCCCCCAGCCCTGGAAATCTAGAAATCTATTCCAGGACATGGGGCATGCTAGGCAAGTATCCTACCATTAAACTACATCCATACCTTTCTTTGCTTTTTGTTTATTTAGTGGGGGAGGTAGCCAGATAGAACTCAGGGCATCATGAAGGCCTGCCCTGGTCATGCCTGACTTCCACCTGTGGGGCTCTGGAATACCAGCCAAGCCCTCTCCTAGTGAGCAACACCTAAGCCTATCCTGCTGATTTTTATTTATTTTATTTTCCACCCAGCCCTTTACTGCCTCTTCCCCCATTAAATATTCTTTTTTTGGGGGGGGGTGGAACGGGTTGCTGGATATTAAACTCAGAGGCACTGTACCACAGAGCCATATCCCCCCAATCCTATTCTGTATTTTACTTAGAGACAGGGTCTCACTGAGTTGCTTAGTGCCTCACTTTTGATGAGGCTGGCTTGGAACTCATGATCCTACTGCCTTAGTCTCCCTCCTAAGTAGCGGGTATTACAGGCACACACCACTATGCTTGACAAACTCTCTAAATCCCAGGAAAGAAGAAAAAGTACAAGACCATAAAGAACTTACCTCTCAACCTCCACCCAGAGCAGTACCTGGCCAATTTCATTTGATCCACCCAACCCTGCTGCTCATCTTTTTGAGGAGCCACTTCATAACCCTCCCCCCACTGGAATCTCAGCCATATAATTTGGCCTGAAAATATTTCCATATATCTCTAAAATATAAGGATTCTTTTTTAGTGTAAACACGGGGTTACTTTTAAATAAAAGAGCCTTTGGAAAAGCCCTGGTACCCAATTGCATTGTGCAGCCGCCATAAACAGTTCCGTCGGTGATAGGGGCTGTCTCTGGCCCCCAAACCTGAGCATGTAAGAAATAAAGGCTCCAATAACCCCACTACCAAACCTAGTGCACACAGTCCACAGACTGCTGCAAAAAAAAAAAACTTTTTTTTTTCGTCCTCCACCAAACAAAATCACCTTTGAAAGCCATGTTGAATCTCTACTCCTCAGGCGTGCTCAGAGGTAAAGTGAGAAACTCTGGAGCAGCATCCACTAATATAGCTCACCCTAGACATGCCTTCAGATGAACCCACCCCTGACTGACACAGCCCACTCAGGGACAGGGGACCAGGGTCTGTGGACTTGGCCCCGCCCAAGCCAGCAGCCCACCCTAGATTCTGCTGACAATGTTAACCTAACCTATGTATTCACGTCCTAGCTTCCCTTCACTGAGCACCCACTGAAACTAAACTTATTTAATCTCTGCCACACACAGATAATTTCTGTCCTGTTTTATCCC
Source organism: Ictidomys tridecemlineatus (assembly GCF_052094955.1). Lineage (NCBI taxonomy): Eukaryota > Metazoa > Chordata > Mammalia > Rodentia > Sciuridae > Ictidomys > Ictidomys tridecemlineatus. The sequence continues at coordinate 210,520,307 of NC_135480.1, read as the reverse complement.
CACTTGGAGTTGAGGACACTGGGAACAGAAATGTTAAAGCCATAGTAAACCCTGAACTTGAACCCAGAACCTTGTACTCCTCTCTATCACACTATCACAGGACACAGGCTCTATGAGGATGACTGTCTTGACAAAAAAAAAAAAAAAAAAAGGAGCCACATGACTTAATATAGTATTGATTAAGGAGTACTGCCGCAGTCTGGCTGGGCACAAATAACTGGGAGGTGGAGCCACTTGTAGATTCAAGCAGGAACGAACTTTATTTTCAAACCCATGCGAATGCCACCCACACAACCCTCCAGGAACTCCGCACGAGCTCAACCGGAACTCAATGGGAACTCTGCAAGAACTCAAAAATAACGGGCACCCAAGGCAGCAGGAACCGCCCCTTCTGGCAAAATGCCACGCACCATCTTGACCTGGCCATGACTCTCAACAGAGTACTGAGATTTGAAGCAGGAGAGACCACAAACTGAATAAGGACATTATAAGACATAAGAGTAATGTTTTATAAACTTGAGATCATTTGCCAAAAAATAAAAGTATATATATATTTTTTTTCTTGGTACTAGGGGTTGAACCCAGAGGCACTCTACCGCTGAGCAATATCCCTCCAATCCACTTTTTTTGACAGACTGCTGATGATTTGCTGAGAGTGGCATTCAACTTGCAATCCTCCTACTTCAGCCTCAGGAGAAACTAGAATTACAGGTATGCTCTGTGCAGCCCACTTAATTCATCTTGTTCTATTTACAGTTCTGTGACCCAGCAAAAATCATTATTTCACAGAAAAAAGAAATTGCAGGCCTTTATTTTATTTTTCTATAATTCTGGGACTTTGTACTTTGCCACATGTGGGGGAGAAGGTAATTCTCAAATTGTTTTTTTTGTTGTTGTTGTTTTGGTTTTTTTTTTGTACTTCGGGTACAGAAAATGTAGCCCATTCTTGATAGTTGTCTTTTATTCCTCTGAATCAGATAAATCCACCCATCCCTCTTTCTATTGAAACAATGGTTTCTTTTTATGTTTTTTTTTTGGGGGGGAGTGTTTTTTGGTACTGAGGATTTGAAGGCCAACTCTGAAACTGGAAGAGATTTTTTCTATAGTATCCCCTAGCAGCCCTGTGGGAATATACAAGATTTTGCAGATGATTACTCAAGCACAGAGAAATTAAGTAATTGACCTGAAGTCAAACTGAGGAGACTAACTACAACAACATAAAAAGATGAAAATAATGTTTTGTGGGTGTGGTGATGCAAATCTGTAATCCCAGCAGCTTGGGAGGCTGAGGCAAGAGGATCACCATTTCAAAGTTAACCTCAGTAACACAGCAAGGCCTTTAACAGTTCATCCAGATCCTGTCTCTAAATGAAATATAATAAAAGGCTGAGTATGCAGCTCAGTGGTTAAGTGGCCCTAGATTCAACCTCTGGTTCCAAAGAAATTACAATTAAAAATAAAAATAAAGTTTCAACTGGGCAAGTAAATGGCAGCAGTACAGTAGGTTAAATAGAAATAATAATAATAATAATAATAATAATAATAATGATAATGACTGAATCTCATTTTCGAACTGGATTCCAGGATAGATGGTGTCTAAATAAGCAAAAATTTTAAAAAAGCACAAGGAACCGGTTGATGGGCAGATAAATTCATGAAGGTCATTTCAGGTGCTATGACTGTACATGGGTCCTATGCTATCTGTTTGGGAACCTCAACCTGTCATTTGAGGCATTGTGTCTTCCTTGTGGTACATGGAGGAATATTTTGGGAACCAGAAAGGTTGGAGGAGATTGGAGACTGAGAGAGTAGAGCAAGCCAAATTTGGGTAGAGCCATTAGCTGCTCCAAAACCCATCTGCATTGTTCTGGGATTCTACTCCCCGCCTAGCAACACCTGCCTCTGCTGATCACCTTCTTCCTCAGCTACACACTGGCAAATCTATCTCCAAAGTCCAGATCTCATGAATTTTTTTTTTGGACCCTCTTCATGGGATCACAACTTGCTCACCATGTGAAATGTGGCCATGTTCACCAGCTCTAAGGTCCCACCAAGGACTTCATGAGAAAAGGGAAATTGTGGAGGAGTCAGAGAATGAGTGAGCCCCTGCAAATGGGAACAATATTGTGGATAATGGTTTCAGGAGGCCAGGCAGACAATGAGGGAGATGAAGAAGGACAGGAAGGTGATAGTGAGGAAGGGGATGGAGATGCCAAGGAGGCTGCTGGAGTAGCTATGGCAAGTAGGCAGCTTAAGATGATGTGGATGGTGATGCTGATACCAATGAGGATGCCAAGACAGCAAGGCAAGGAAAAACCAAGCCAGGCAAGTTGGTACAGGCCTGTGATCCCAGCACCACAGAGTGAAGAAGGAGGATCACAAATAGAGTGTCAGTCTCACCCTTTTTGCAAGACTCAGAAATTTAGCAAGACCCTGTCTCAAATTTGGAAGATGTAAAGAACCAGCGATGGAACTCAGTGGTAAAGCAACACTGAGTTAAATCCTGAGCACCAAATAAATGAATAAATAATAACCAAAGAGAAAGAATGAAAGTTAAACATTTTATTTCATTGGCACATGAACTAGTCATCCTTTACTTCCTATCTCAGTTTAAATGTGGTCACTTCATAGTAGAGAGTCCCACCTGCCCACTTTGGTCAGCACCATTGGCAGTTGACATGAACTCTCCCACCACTCAACTACAACCACAATGTGAATTTGTAATGCAGTAAGTCCCTACTATTTTTTCCTTCAAATTACGTTAGAAAGAATAATTTTCATTTTTTATTTACATTTTATATTTTTGTACATTTTGATAAGGTCAGGCATTTTAATATTTATTTTTAGTTGAAGTTGGACATTATATATTTATTTTATTTATTTTATTTTTATGAGTGCTGAGGATCGAACCCAGGGCCCCAGATGTGCTAGGCGAGTGCTCTACTTCTGAGCCATAACACCAGCTCCATGGGGCCAGGCATTTTTAATGATCACAGACAACCAAGCCACCTTTTCAAGAGTTCTGACTTTATTTTCCTGGGACAATTCTCATTATAATCTCAAAGAAGGAAAAAGAAAACTAAAAACAGTGGCTGCAGTGTTATAAATCCATGACCCCAGCAATTCAGGTGGCTGAGGTGGAGCATTCAAACTGTCTGGACAAGGTAGCCAGATCCTATCTCAAAAAAAAAAAAAACCCAATAAAAATAAAGGTCAAGGAACATAACTCAGTGTTAACTGTTCCTGATCCATTCCTCAGGAGCAAAGGGATGGGGGGTGGGATTTTATTTTCAGCATTCCAGTAACTTTTGTACCTATGTACTTCTCTCTCTCTCTCTCTCTCTCTCTCTCTCTCTCTCTCTCTCTCTCTCATTTGTTTGCCTTTCTGTTTGGTTTGTTTGTTAGCTGGAATATAAATTAATGGTTTGCTTGAGATAATCTTAAAGGTCAAAAATATAAGATTTATTTGTTTATTATCTATAAAGTTGATTTTTTAAAAAAATTTGTGGTCCACTGGTGTGAAACCATGTTGTCCAATATTATACCAGAATTTCATTTTGCTGAGTTCTTCTAACAATCAAATAAAAAGCTTGCCTTAGTTTGATTTCTCTGGCTTTTAGATTTTTCCAATAATTCAAATTTTCCATCAACTTTGTTTCATTTTCTTCTTAGTAGCCTGCATTCACACAAGGTCGTAGCCTTCCCTCCCCTCCTCTATCAAGCTGTTCCAAAAATCACCTGGACAGATGCCCCAGCTGCTTTGTTCTCCTTCTTTCCTCAGCTCATTAAGGCTCTCCTCACAGCTCACTCCATGATTCATACTAAGAAATCAGCTCCACATGGCCCAATCTCATAGGTAATTTTCCCGAGTCATCATACATATTGCCAATCTCTTTTGTATTTGATTTCATCATTTACACAGTTTATATAAAGCTTGGCTTCAGACCATGTTCTCTGAGTCCTTCATTCTTGTTACAAATGCCTGTGACAAGCCAGGCATATGATGAGGCTGGAATCCAGAGGCTCAGAGGTTAAGGCAGGAAGATCTCAAGTTCAAAGTCAGCCTCAGCAACTTAGTAAGGTCCAGTATCTGTCTGTCTGTCTCTCTCTCTCTCATTTGTTTGCCTTTCTGTTTGGTTTGTTTGTTTTGTCTTATATAAAATAATTTATCTTTAAAAAATTATTCTAATTTTTTATATATGACAGCATAATGCATTGCAATTCATATTACATATTACACACACAGCGCACAATTTTTTATATTTCTGGTTGGTGCAGAAATAGAGAAACTATAGATCAAGCAAAGGGGGTGGCATGAGAGGGAGAGAACATGGGAGTAAGAGAACCCCCTTTCTCTATTTTTTTTAGAGAAAGAGAGAGAGAGAGAGAGAGAGAGAGAGAGAGAGAGAGAGAGAGAGAGAATTTTAATATTTATTTTTTAGTTTTCGTCGGACACAACATCTTTTTGTATGTGGTGCTGAGGATGGAACCCAGGCCAAACGCATGCGGGGGGAGCACTCTACAGCTTTAGCCACATCCCCAGCCCAGCCCCCTTTCTGTTAACAAAATATTTTTCAAAAAGCTGGGGATGTGGCTTAGTGGTTAAGTGGCCCTGAGTTCAATTCCCTGAAAAAAGAGAAAATGTTGCTAACAGTTAGAGCTGAGCATACCAGGTCCTGCAGATGGAGCCACATGAAGATGAAGCTGTGAACAGCACAGCGCATGCTCAGAGACATAAACATTTCGCTGAACTTTTAAAAATAGACATTCCCTCTTGGGCATGGTTGTGCACACCTGGAATCACAACTAACTACTCAGGATACTGAAGCAGGAGGACTGCAAGTTCAAGGCCAGTCTGGCAACTTAGCAAGACCTTCAGCAACTAAGGAAGACCCTGTCTCAAAATTTATAAATAAACTAAAAAGAACTGGGATGTGGCTCAGTGGTAAATTGCCCCTGGGTTCAACGCTAAATACAAAAAGAAGAAAAAAAAAGTACCATTTCTTTTTTTCCATGACCAAAAGTGAACATGTTCAATAAAGTTATTTAATATTCCTATCCAAAAGTTAAAATCCTACCCTATAAATTGGGTGAATTTAGCAAACTGATAACTCAGCAAATTGGCTCCTAGGACATTGAGTTTTATTGAGATGATTTGATATCAACTTCCCATTTTCTAAATTTGTATTTTCTTCACCTAAATTTTAGATGCTTGCTTCATTATCTCACATCACACCATTTAGTTCATTTAATTGTAATAATGCTAAGAAAACTATCTAATATTTATTGGTTGATACTTTGATCCACCCCTAATCTCTTTTCAGGGATATTTATAAACTAGTATTCCTTAAGCTAAAATTCTGCACAAAATTTAATGAAATTCAACATCATTATTGGTCATTATTTGAATATTTCTTTCTTTCTTTCTTTCTTTCTTTCTTCCTTTCTTCCTTTCTTCCTTTCTTCCTTTCTTTCCCTCATACTTGGGCATGAACCCAGGGATGTTTTTCTAGTAAACCACATTTTCAGTCCTTTTTATTTTCTCTTTTGAGGCAGGGTCTCCCTAAATTACTGTCACTGCCCTAGAGCCAGCAACCCTGTCACAGCCTCCCATGTCCCTGAGATTCTAGGTGAAATTTGAAGAATTTTACTTAAAAAATATCCTCTGGTGTCCCCTTTACCCACAAAGTCTCCACAGCCTATTGATGATCCCTGCATCCTTTCTTTATTAGTTACTCAATGTCCTGAGGACATTCCTAGTCAGAATCCCTGAATGCAGAATCTCCCAGGATCAATGCAAAATGGACACTTGTTTCTAGTAAATCCCTATGATTGATCTTCCTGTCAGCTGGACTACACTGTACCATCCGAGAGCCCCCAGACTGCATTTTTCTTCTTCACAATTATATCTCTGGGATGAAGCATCAGCCCTGGTATTAAACAGGCCCTCAGAAAGTTTTCTTCCTTGTTAGGGCCAATGATCGATGTGGCACATTTGAAAAAAATCACTGGCTGGTCTTGAAGCAGGACATGAAACTTTATTCACTGCTGTGGGTTAGAGGGCAGGAAGCAAGTCCCCTCTGCAACCTTCATTCTGTAGAAGGTAAGCTACAGTTTTATAGCTGAAAACTCCGAACTACTAGTAGCTCAAAACCATAATAATGTAGGAAGTGGGTCTGAATGACTCAGTTGAGGGACCAGTACACACCCAAGAGAAATGGGGACAATAAGAACATCTTAATTTGCATAAAAGAAACATTTTTCAATAGCTATGTGTTCTAAACAGGGAGTGCTAAGCAAATGGCAGAGACAGGGTCTTCTCTTGGGAGAAGTATTTTTTTTAATGCAATGGAGTCTTAGGGCAAAATGAAGTTGGTATGGTCAAGGCAAATACAGTTTGGCCCATAACATTCCCAGATTTTTTGGAAATAATCAAACTTGTGATTTCTCTTGAATTTTGCAAGGGTTTCTCATGGCCATGCATATACATTAACTTGACTGATGAGATTTTTATCTTATTTTATTTGTTTATTTAGTTAATTTTTAGCATCTTGGGCCTTCTACTCCTAGCAAGAGGAAAAAAAAAACATGATTAACTTTGTTTCAGTTTTTTCTTTAGAGAATTTTTGGGGTCTTTGAGAGCTGTCCATTCTTTTTTAGAAGACACATTTGCTGTTTTGATTCAGGTGTGATGAAAAAGGTTCCTTCTAGCTGGTTGTTAGATTTTCTTTTGGGAACATGGTCCTAGTCTCTGGGGTGGAATGGGTGTTGATGTCAGCAGCCTCACAGGGCTGGTTCTCTCAAAGGAATTTATGAGCTTTAAGTTGAACCTGTTGAAAACACTTAGCAAAAGGTTGGAGAAGAAGCAGTTTATCTTGTTAAGCGTGGATGAAGGGCCCTGGAGACATTAATATTTTAATTCACCAGAGGTGGTCTCCCAATCTCTGCATCCAAACTAATTTCCATTTTTATGAAGCAACCCAATTACCAATCTACTCTGTCTTTCATTTTTGTTTATTTTTCCCCTCTTATTTTAGCTATTCCTTACTGCTATATGAAAATGGGCAATAAAATGAAATGGTTGGGGCACTTTGGCGTTCCCTTTTTGAAATTTACATATACCTGTTGGTACTTTTAACTCAGTACACTTCTTTTCAGTGATGACAGAAAGCAATTTTTAAACATTTTTACTTACTAAACACATATAGACATGAAAATACATTGGTATACATACATATACAAAACAAACAAAGACCTTGTAGCTTTTAAAAAACCTATTAGATTGAGAGCTAACCCTTGTAAATTGGCCTCTGAACTAAGCAATATGTGTTAAAAACAAAAACTCTATAGTTGAATAAAATAGGATTGATCAGAAAAACACATTAACCTAGGCAGGACAGATCAAAATTATGAGCTCAAAGAATATGCAATTTTAAAAGCTTTCCTGGCTTCTGGCCTAATGAGTCCTTAGATATAACGACAGTTCAAGGAGAGAAATGAGAGTTTGTGGGCACTCAGACAAAGAAGGATTTTTTATTTAATTTTAAGGAATATAGACAAAGGCCATGCCCCTATCCTTTCCTGAAAGAATTTTCCAAAAACGCAGCAAGAGAGACTCCTTCCATCAGTTAAACAGTTTAACAGTTGCGGGAGAGTGGACTCTGTTAAGTCGAAGTCCCATTGCAGGTTGTATGGCAACCTTTTGCCTGGGGACTATGGGACACAATGGAGAGGTGAGGACAGAGTATTTGGCTCTGTTATCTAATATAAGGTTGACAGTTTGGCCCCCTATCTTGGTTATTACAATGCGCTCATGGGAGTTGAGATGTATCTCTGTTTGTTTGTTTTTTAAATCTGATTCTAAACAAGGTTTTCTGGTTTCTTGGATAGTGGCCACCAATATTTGAGCCTGGGAGTTTGCAACCTTATCACCTTGATGTCATGGTAATTAAAAATGTTCTGGGCCACCTCCAGTGGCCGGGAGGTATTAATGCCTGCAAATTTTAGTAAAGCAACATAACAGAGCTAGAAAAAGAGAGAGGGAGCCCTGGAAGCATTTTGATTTTTATCTGAGTCTCAATCTGGGAGAAGTTAAATGGACATTTTTTTAACCTATAGTTTCAAATTAGTCCCTGCTGAGCCTGTTGTATATTCCAGGGAAAGCTTTAGTAAGATGCCTAGGGATTTTTGACCATTCCCCCACCCTCAGTGGATCATAATCAGACCAGGTTTCCCATGACAAAGCTCACAATTAAAACAATAGAAAGAAAGAAAAGTAAAAAGAAGTCAAGAATTTGGTAAGATAGTGAGCATGACTCAAGTCAGAGGATGGTGATATATTGGGTCCCTAATGAGTCCAATCTGCCAAAATAAAAGGAAAGGAGTTGCTGAGGTGAACAGCCAGAGGACAGTGTCAGGAACAGTCAGAGACAGACATAAACTAACAAAAGACAGACAGACATTGACAAGAGACTCTCTCCTCCAATACCCAGAAACAAGTATGTTTTACCTGCCCTCTGAAAAGTGCTTGGGTATAGGCATGAGATACACTAGAGCTCAGTTTATCAGAGCTTCTGGGTTTACAGGTGTGAGATACATCAGATACTTTTTAAAGCAATGAGAACAAATGAGGCACCTTCAAACACATACACTTACATGTCCTCTTCTAGAGCCTCTGTGTTTACAGGCCAAAGTCACACCAGATACTCTTTCACTGATGGGCTTGAATCAATGACGATAGGGAGTCCAGACCCCTGCAAAGCAAAGCCCCCACAATTTTGGAGAAATGGCGACTCTCTCTGTGATCCAAGGATCCAAAATCTTCTCATGCTTCGGAGTCACAGCCCTGACTCTGGAAATCTGGATGGGGTCTCCAGATGTTGTGACACATTCAAAATAAATCACGAGGTCAGTCTTGAAGCAGAATAGAAAACTTTATTCACCGTGGGACAGCAGGGCAACAAGCAACCTTTGACACTTTGCAGAAGGTAGGTTACATTTTAATAGCTAAAAACTGCAAGCAACCAGTAACTCAAACCCATAGCAGCATAAAAATGGGGTTAAAATGACCTAGTTTTGAGTGTAGTACACACCCAAGAGAAATGGGAACTAAAAGGAGAACATCTTACATTTGAAAGAATAATAATAAAAAAAAAATTCCAGCCGCTATGCATTGCTAAAGAGGCTGTGTTAAGCAGCATGACAGAGGTGGGTTTTCTCTTTGGAGAAATATTTTTTTTATATAAATGGAGTCTCACTGTAAAATAGAGTTTGTCTGCTCAAGGCACATATAGTTTGTCCCATAATTTGATAAAATTTTAACTCCAGTTTCATCATAGAGAGATGTCAATCTTTTATTATCCCTGCTTCTACTTCAACTCCACCCAATACATACCAGACATTTTTCATTCCATAGTGTAAAACAGTCAAACAAACAAAGAGAAAACCCTTTACTAACTTGTCTTGGCTGAATGATCACAACTGATTGATAACCAATGCCCTTCAGGATCACAGCTGTTCCTGCTTTTCCAGACACATCTTCCTCTACTCAATTTCACAATAATTTCTTCACACCTAAAAACTAACTAACTGACTAACTATATATGGATATGGATATAAATAAATATATATATACATTCAAACAGAACAAACTGCTTTTGATTTTCTGAATATAATATGTTTTATTTTTATTTTTAAAATTTTGTTTAGATTGCCTTTTCTCCATTATGATCCTGAAAAAGTGAGTAACAAGGGGTTTGCTGCATTTTGGCACATGCCCATTTTACACTCTAGCCACTACATTAGAAAATCCCTGTGTGTACTATTTATTTCTGTACCCTTGACACAGCATTGAGAATTTGTGTTGGGGAAGGGACCAATGTTCAAATTTTTTCCCCAGAAAAGATAACTAGGTCAGGCATGGTGGGTTCATGCCTGTAATTCCTGCAACTCAGGAAGATGAGGCAGAAGGATCACAAGTTGAAGGCCGACATGGACAAGTTAGTGGCATCCTGCGTGGAGATAAGAAGACTGGGTGGGGATGTAGCTTAGCAGGATAGAGCTTCCCTACCAAGCACAATGCCCTAAATTTATCCCCCAAAATCATGAAAAAAGGGGGAGAATAAAACTTCAAATCATATAAACTTAATAAAACAGATAGAAATAAAGCAAACATGGAAGATTTTACCAGAAACATTGGCATTTAAGAAAAGAACTCAAATAAGCAATAGAGCAACCTAATTTTATACCCTAAGGCACTAGGAAAACATGAACAACTATGAACAACCTAAACATAAATTACCCAAAGGAAAAATATAATAAAGATTAGTGCAGATAGAAAATATAAATTTGGAATGCAATACAAAAAAAATCAATACAACAGAAAGCTGGATTTTTTAAGGGATGAAAAAATTTAAAATCTTTAGGATAGTTTAAGAAAAAAATGAGAACTCCATAATCATTAAAGTCTGAAATGAAGGAAAATACATTAAAATGATGCCCCAGAAATGAGAAAGATGAAAGAGGTAATGATGAGCAATTATATGGCAATACCATGGATACCCCAGAAGTTAATATGCTCCAGGAATATAGCATGCAAAGACTAAACACATGAAGAAATAAAAATGGGAAAGGGCCCTTAACTTGTAATGTAATTTAATCTATGATCAAAAAATACTGAAGAAAATCCTCAAACCAAGTAGCTACACTGGTGCATTCTACCTCATATTTAAAAAAAAAAAACTTACCATGATTTTTTTCCAGTCCATTCATAAAATATATGACAGAAAGGAATACTTCAAAATTTATTTTCTGAGGTCAGAATGACACAGATTTCAGAACCCAAGACTTTACAAGAAAACTATAGATCCACAAATTCTGACAAATGTTATGAAAAAATATTCAACAAATTCTAACAAACTTAATTCAAGAACACGTTTAGAAACTATAAGGCTGAGAATGTAACTTGATGAGAGTGTATTTACCTGATGCTCACTAGGTACTGGGTTTGAGCTGCAACAACACACATGCACATACACACATTTACACACAATGAAATATAAATAAAAGTGTCATGCACCATGATCAAATGGAATTTATTCCTGAAATGCAAGAATGGTTCAACATGTGAAAAACTGGTGCAATCTATGAAATTCATGGAAGGAAGAACAGAAACCACATCATTATTTCAGCTGATGAGGGGAAAAAAATCACTTGAAAAAAATAACAATAATTTATGATAAGAACAATTAAGATACCAGAAAAAGAAGAAATCAGTTTCAGCATCATGAAAACCAGATAGGAAAAGCCCACAGCTTACACCAAACATAGCAAAAAGCCTTTTGTGTAAGATTACAAGAAAGCAATGATGCTTAGTCTTGCCACCTCTATTCAACATAGTACTTGAAGTTCGATGAGCAAGTAGCCAAGGAAAAGAAATAACAGATCTACAAATTAGGAAAAGAAGTAAAATTGTCTCTTCAGAGATGAGAGCTAGAAAAACCTAAATATTCCACACAAAACTTTTAGACATAACTTAAAAATTTAACAAATTTTATGATTAAAAATAAGTTATATTTTTAATGATGCCAATAAGCAATTCAAAAAAGAAATGAAAAAATAAATCTTATTACAAAAGCACCAAGGGCTGGGGATGTGGCTCAAGCGGTAGCGCGCCCGCCTGGCATGCGTGCGGCCCGGGTTCAATCCTCAGCACCACATACAAAGTTGTTGTGTCTGCCAAAAACTAACTAAAATATAAATGTTAAAATTCTCTCTCTCTCTGTCTCTCTAAAAAAAAAGCACCAAAAGAGTAAAATAGTTAACAAACTTACCAGGGAGGGAAAAGACTCAATTCTTCAAAATTTCAGAACATTATTCAAAGAAATTTAATAAGAAACAAACAAGTAAAAGATGTCTTATATTCAAGGGCTGAAAGACTACATATTGATAATATTTCCATATAACCCACACTGCTGTACAGATTCAATGCAATTCTTATCAAAATCTCAATGGCATACTTGTACATAAGGAAAAAACTTAAAATTTTTATGGAATGTCAAAAGATTCTGAAATGCCAAAGCAATCTTGAAATAGAAGAACTAAAAGATCTCATAAATTCTAATTTCAACACTTCACATTTCTACAGTAACTAAAACTATGGTACTGGCATGGAGAGCAACAGACAGACCAATCAAACACAACACTGAGACAGAGAGAAACCTATGTGTATATGGAAATATGGTCTTCAACAAGGGTGTCAAACTCCACAGTGGGGAAAAGACAGGACCTTCCACACATAGTACGGTTAAAATTGATGTTCATACTCAAATAATGAAGTTACATTCTTACTTCACCCCAGATATAAAGATTAACATGAAATAGAGGAAAGACTTAAATGAAGGCCTGAAGCTGTAAAAATCTATAAGAAATCATCACCTAATGACATAGGATTTATTTATGGTCTCTTGGATTGACAGTAAAACTACAGGAAACAAAAGCAAAACAAGACAAATATGACCACATCAAACATGAAAATAAGGACTAGGAATACACGGTAAGTATGTGTTTAGTATGTATAAGATACCGGATTGAAGAATTGAAGAGTCTCTCTCTCTCTCTCTCTCTCACACACACACACACACACACACACACACACACACACTCTCACACATTACTGATTCTCTTTCTCTGGTTGAACCATGATTTTTACATATTTTTCTCCCACTTCTTGTTGGCAAAAGTGTTAGGGTTTGGCACAGGATACTTATACAACTTTAGGAAGAATTGTCACTTTGCTATTGTTCTTATTTGAAGAACTTATGGTCATTTTCAGTATGGCTTCAGAAGGTTTGTATGCATGCCAGGTTGAAATGTCTGTCACACCTTAGGGTTAAAGTAATTATTATTCTGAAACATCTATTGAAAATTTATTTCAATTGTCTCTAATGCTACAAGTTAAACAGTGTGCAATTTTGTACAAATAATGAGTTTTAGACATTTAAGATGACAGAGATATTAAACGATTTTTTGAGGGATAACTAATGTCATCTGCAGCTAAACACAATTAGCTACCTTAATTAGCCCTTATTGACTGTGCTATATGTGTCTGTGTATGGTCCACGTGTGTGAGTACCGAGGTGGGTGGAGAAACAGGATTGAATGAAAAGAAAACACATTTTTGGACAAGAAATAACACTGTCTGGACTCACAGAACCCTACCCTTTTGCCGGCTGCTCATGCTGACAAGATGAACTGGGTTCAAAAGACCTGGATGCAACCTTGAGATAAGAAAATGGACATGGGTTTCTCAGATGGAGGGTAGAATGGCTCCTGGACCTTAAGGGTCAGGTGGGAAAGGACTAGGCATCTGGAATCTCTTTTATTTTATAAGGGGGACCCACAAAAGAGATTGAATGGAATGTTCTTCACCAACTAAGACAGGGGATAAGATTTCAAAAGTGGAGTCTTGCTCTTGCTATCTTGTGGTCAGCAGGTTGATTAAAATGTTTTCAAGTCACATCCATCTCAGGTGCTGTGTGGGATCACAGGCACAGGGAGGAAAGAGGCGCATGTGCATTTCATAGCCCAATCAGCCTGCAATGCCAGATCTGTCCCCTCATATAGCTCCAATGCACATAGCTCACACACACAGCCCATGGAAGGCTGTGACACTATCCAGATGACACAGTATCAAGAGAAACATAAGCTGCAATACCCCTACAAATGAGACCAAGAAAGGTAAAGGGAAAACAATGTTGTAGACAGGGTGACTCAAAATTAACCTAATAAGGAGAAACACGTCTCAAGCAAAAAGGATACCAAAACCTCTCCCCAGAAACAGTTGCATATTACATTTGCTGTATCTTTTTTTCCTTTTGTATCATAAATGACAGTTTTTATTTCAATGGCCCATTTCCTATTTCTTATATATAATGCTAGTTTGTTTTACTGGTAATTTTGTCCCTAGATATCTACTAGAAAAGGATATTTATGTGAATCTGCCAGAAGCTTGAAAGTGTTATAGACATTAGAGCCCAAACTATTTGGAAAGTCTTTTTTTTTTTTTTTTACTTTTTCAGATAAAGAAGCAGAAGATTGTCCTTTGAACTTAAAGGAATGCCATAGTTTGATCTTCAAAGTCCCCCATAGGACCAGGTGTTCAGGGATTGGTCCCCTGTGTGGTGCCATTGGGAGATGATGAAAAATTTAGGGGTGGGGCTAGAGAAAGATCATTGTGTCATTGTGGTGTGCTCTTAAAGGAGAGTGATTTATGTTTTAATTTTATTCATTTATTTATATGAGGTGCTGTGAGCAAACCAGTGCCTCATGAACACTTCTAGGGAAGCAGTCTACAGACCCACAGCCCCAGGCCTCAGGTGAGTGACTTTGTTTCCACACGTGCTCTCACCACGAACTCCTGCCTTTCTCCAGGCCCAAAAGCAGTGGGCCAAACTGACTGTGGAGTGAATCACCAAAATTGAGAGCCAAAGAGCCCTTTCTCTTTACGATTTGATTATCTCAGGTATTTGGTATAGTAACAGAGCTCTGACAGACACAGGGATGAAAACTAATGATCCTGGCTAAAGAGATGGACCATGGTCTCTTTAGTAAGGGCAACATGTTTCTTTCTTATAGTCAGAGGACCAGCCTGGTCAGGCCATGTCTTCTAAGAGTAGTAGATTTTAGAGCTTTGAGTTGAAGTTTTGTCCTGTGGCTTTCATCAACCAATGAAATATAAGTAGATTGTATTGTGTGTGATAATGAGAAAAAGTTATCTTCTGTTAGGGATATTTCTTTTTTTAAAATTTACAAATAACAATTGTATTATATTTATGAATCTAATATAATGTTTGCAGTTATTTATTACCATGGCTCAATTTAGACAAAAACAACAGATCTACAAAACTTCTGTAATATTTTAAAGCTGTATCATACAATTGAGTCTTTGTAAGTATTTCTTGAAGTTCCAGAAATACATTTATTATAATTTCCTACTGAAATGTTCCAAGAGGCTTGTTCTCCTTTCAGGCTCAAAAATGAAGAGATAGAGCCCAAGATCCACACCACATCCAGAATCATGAAAAGGAAAGAAATACTTGGGAATCAACATAATGAAAGAGGTAAAAGATCTATAGAATGAAAACTACAGAACCCTAAAGAAAGAAATCAAAGAAGAGGATATAAAATCAATCCAAAAATATATGAAAAAAAATGTTCATTATCTCTAGCAATTAGAGAAATGCAAATGAAAGCTACTCAAAGATATCATCTCACTTCAGTCAGAATGGTAGCTATTATGAAGACAAAGTTTGGTGAGGATGTGGGGACAAAGGTACACTCATACATTGCTGGTGGGACTGCAAGTTTGTGCAGCTGGTATGGAAAGCAGTGTGAAGATTCCTTGGAAAACTGGGAATGGAACCACCATTTGACCCAGCTATCCCTCTCTTTGGTGGATACACAAAGAACTTGAAAACAGTATATTACAGAGAAACAGCCACATCAAAGTTTATAGCAGCGCAATTCACAATACCTAATCTGTGGAACCAACCTAGATGCCCTTCAGTAGAGAAATGCATAAAAAAATGTGGCATATATATATATATATATATATATATATATATATATATATATACAATGAAATATTACTCAGCAATAAAAGAGAATAAAATCATGGCATTTGAAGGTAAATGCATGGAGTTGGAGAAGATAATGCTAAGTAAAATTATCCAATCCTCAAAAGACAAATTCCAGATACTTCCTCTGATATAAGGTGACTTATTCATGGTTGGGTGTTGACAGGGAGTTATGAGAGAAATAGACAAACTCTATATAGGGCAGAGCGTGGGAGGGGAAAGGAGGGGGCAGGTGGCTAACAATGATGGTGGAATTTGATGGATGGACATGGTTATCCAAAGCAAATGTATGAAGACATGAATTTGTGTGAACATACTTTATATTCATATAGAAATATGAAAAATTGTGTGTATATGTGTAATAAGAATTGTAACACATTCTTCTGTCATGTATTTAAAAAGTAAGTTAAAATCACACCAAAAAATATTAATGTAGGGACTCAAGTTTTTATATTTACACCAGTTCTCATACATCATTTTAAAAAATAATCCCTGATAGAAAAACCTCAATGTCCCAAAACACATGAAATTACAAGAAAAGATGTCATGAGCATACCATGGAATATTATTCAGATTGAAACAACAACAAAAACTGTTTCAGTAGTAATTCATAAACCTTTCAAAAATTATTGCAAGTGACTTATCAGTCATGGATTACCCAATACTGTAAGACTTTAATGTTGAAGATGGAATTGAGAATAGAAACTCATACAGACAGAAAATAGAATGGCAGTTACCAGGAGGTAAGAAAAGATGTCAGTAATATTTTGAAAAAAAGAAAAATTAATGGAATGGATGGTGAATATTTTCATAATAGTACAATTGTGCTTACTGTCCCTTATCTGCACTATTAGAAAGCATCAAAATGTATAACCAAAAGAATAGGACCAAATATTAATGGGTGGAGATATATAGATAGATAGATAGATATAGATATAGATATAGACAGATAGATATAAGGTGACTTACTCATATATATTATGCTGGTATTAAAAGAAAGGATTAAAATGGTAAATTTTCTGTTTTGTACACCTTACCATAACATGAAGTACACCATGACTTTTTTATGTTAAGTGTAATATGCCCAGTGCAGAAAGACAAACACCACAGGTTCCCAATCATTTGTAGAAAACAATAAATAAATATAGTAGAACGGAATGGAATAGTGATCACAAGAGAATGGGAAGAGTAGAAATGGACAGATTGAAAGAGTTCATTGAGGACCACAAAGACCAAAATGGAGGAATCACTCCTGGTACTTCTATGGCACCATTGGATAACTATTGTTGAAAATAACTTAAAATGTGTTTCAAAATAAAATTTACACCTGGCAGGTGGCACATGCCTGTAATCCCACTGACTTCACAGACTGAGGCAGGAAGATATTGAGTTCAAAATCAGCTTCAGCAATCCTGTCTCTAAATAAAATTTTAAAAAAGAGGGCTGGAGGTGTGGCTCAGTACCACTGAATTCTAACCCCAGGACCAATAAATAAATAAGTAAATAAATAAATAAACTTACAATATATAAAGATAATTAACATTTAAGGAGATGAAAATAATTATTTTTATACTATAATTACTATATATATATATATATACACACACACACATACATACTGAATTATCATAATGTACTCCATAAAATGCATATATAAAATATATATTAAAGAGTTTCCAGTAACTTCATGAACAGTGATGAAAATGTTCCCTAAAAAAAAAAGAATTTATCTGTCATGATTCTAAAGATGTCAACATAAAATTTGTATACATTCTGACAATTTTAAAGCATTTTAGTGGATTGGGTCCAAATCTTTTTTTTTTTTTTTCCCTTCCACAAATTACACCCAGTGGCAAATAACCATTGAGCCACACCCCCATTTGTTTATTTATTTATCTGGAACAGGGTCTCAGTAAGTTGCTTAGGCTCTTGTGCTGCAGTCTGGCTGGGCACAAATCATGAGCCACTCAAGCAGGAACAAACTTTATTTCCAAACTCACACAAATGCCACCCCCACAGCCCTCCCAGGAACACCACACAGCAACCAGAACTCCCTCCACCAGGCTGCGCACGCACTCACTTTCGGAACAGAATTATTAAATATAATGAAAAGGAAAGGTGAAAGTAAACAAACAGATCTGTTGACCTCCTTATTTGTTCACATATTAAAACAACCCTCAACAACTGTTCACCCAATTTAAATCAAACCATTTAAATCATGTGAATAAAAAAAATATTTGGATCCATTTTTTCATGAGCGCTCCTCATATATGATATATGGACACACGCACAAACAGACATACAACACAAAACAGAAGTGAGCACACATAACACAATACATACAACACATAACATAATAGTAAAGGCCTGTAAAAAGTTACAATGCCTTTACTATTATGTTATGTGTTTTATGTATTATATTATCTTATCCCAGTGTTTTTCTAGATTAGGAAGACACTGGGATAAAATGCCACATCTATGTTATTCTGAGTACATAGCACTCTGGGTAAGGCTAAAAAACAGACAATAACAAGATTTTTTATTGCTAGAGACTCAGGGCAACTAGGAAAGTGTAAAAATTGGAGGTCTTTGGGGTACTGAATTTATCCTGTAACATACTATAATGCTGGCTATTCTAGATCATATTTTTTCCAATACTTAAACAACTGCATAGCCTGGCATCATTGTGCACAAATGTTATTACAGCAGATTGGGAGGCTGAGGGGAAACGGGAAGATCACATGTTCAAGGCTGGACTCAGCAAATTAGCAAGGCCCTAAGCAACTTGGAGAAATGCTATCTTCAAATCAACCACAACAACCTCATTTGTCATGAGTTCTTTCTTTTCTTCCTCATTTTCTCTTCTGCTTTCTTCTAACCTCCCAGCATTCCTACCTTCCTGGCTTTGTTTCTAGGAAAAAATATCCCACAACCCTCTCCATATTTTCTTCTCACAACCAAAGTATTTAGACATCAAAACTCATTGCTATCTGGAGCTGCTTCATTAGACAGATCTGAAAAAATTTATATTTCCATGCACAAATAACATTAGTTTGTTTAGTTCAGTTATTTTATGTAAGACCATACCTATTTGGGGTACATGTGAGAGCCTTTAGATTTTTTTGCTATAAATGCTGTGCCAACAGCAACCCAGGTTACTCTGATCTTAGAAAATGAGAGCTAGAAACACAAAAAGTTTTCTTCTAGACACTGCTTGTTACCATTCTTTGAGAATGGAAGGAGTATTAATCTTTCATTTAGAAATGCCCTCTGAGTAAGACAGGTTCTGCAGACTTCAGATGCAATGCCAAAATTACCAGTCTACTGAGAGATGAGCTAAAACTCTCTCTCCCATATAACCTCATCTTAGAAGTCTCAGCTCTAAATCTGAGTGGAAGAGGAAGCAGTGGAAGCTCTGAAGAAATGCATTTTGATGTCTGACTTTTACTGCTTCATAACCAAGACACAGATATTTATTCCTAATGTGCTACAGTACTTCTTTGAACTTTCATAGCACAACAATTTAAAAGAATTCTCATTATATCATTTAAAATTGATATTACTATTATAATGTATAATGTCTCAAATGTTATTGTTTTACATAAATAATTTTTCCAGCATAAAGATTGACAAGGTATAATTTAAAAGGTTGGCATTTTCTAGCTTTGCATTACTTTTTAGAACTAGAAATATTTCAAAACCTCTTTTGGCAATTCCCAAGCTCACAAACTCATCTAATAAAACTTCTATCTAATATTATCTTATTTTGAGTAGTAACCTCATATAAAATATGTAATGTAAATTTATATAAAATAAGTGACATTGCATTCTTTAAAATGTTTCTTGGTTTACTATATCAGAATTACTTTATCTTGCTCTTTACTACAGCTTAGATATTCAATGGAGGTGCATTTACATTTTAAAAAATATACTAGTGATGCAGAGAGACAGCAAAATAGTAGGATAAACTTAAGTTTGTAATAAAATAACACATACTAATTTTTCATGGTTTGGCATAGTAATGTTAGAATACACAACCATAGGCCAAAAATTCTGGTTACAGTTTAGTATTTCATATATCAGAAAACATTGTTTCTTTATATCTGACATCGATCTGGAATGCCAATGTTTTAGTTGATCTTGTCTTTAGAGTTCTATCTTATGAA
The DNA here is from genome assembly GCF_052094955.1 of Ictidomys tridecemlineatus. Lineage (NCBI taxonomy): Eukaryota > Metazoa > Chordata > Mammalia > Rodentia > Sciuridae > Ictidomys > Ictidomys tridecemlineatus. The sequence goes on along the minus strand of NC_135480.1, from coordinate 210,500,506 downwards.
GGCCTAATCCTTGAGAAAGAACACAGAATTTGACAATAGAATTTTTCATTACTAGTCTTTGCTTTTATGTAGATACACTGAATTTTGTAATTTTAAAAATTCCAAGTATATGAATACACACTAAAACTCTAGAATAAATTTAAGTTTGTGATCAAATAAAAACATACTACTTTTTCATGACATGGCAGAGTGCTATTATTACAGACAACCATAGGCTCATTTAAATGGATACTGCAAACTTTCCCCTCTATTATACAACTTTTTTTCCTTGATACCTGACATTTTCTAGACTTCTTCTCTTCTCCCAGCTGTTTTATGAGCTCTAGAGTTATTCATTACTAATGTATAATTATTGAAATACTTTATATAATTATGAGAATTTTCAATAAGCAGAATTAACCAGACATAACTTTACTAGGTACATATATGAATCTACCACGGTGAAGAGCATCATCTATTAAATTTAAAAAATTGAGGTTCTAATTAGAATGAGATATATTCCATGCTTTTATAATTATACCAAAGTGCATCCTACTGTCATATATAAGAGATCTGATAATTTTAAAAAATTGCTTATTTTTTTTAGTGTGGTGCTGAAGATTGAACCCAGAACCTCACAAGTGCTTGGCAAGAATGCTACCAGTGAGTGACAACTCAAGCCCCTTGCTTATTTTAAATATATAAATGTTTCTAGAACTAAAATGTCAAATCGATTTATTATAATTTTAATAAATTTTCTGCAATAAAGAAGAGCAATTTACAATAACCTAGAGAAAATATATTTTCTTTTATTATGAGCACTATTTTCTCTTCTATTTTCCATCCAAATCTTGACTAATGGTGTTCTGAGTTATCATTTTTTTTCTTTTACAAAAATATTTTCCAAGTGCAGTTTCAATCCAGTCAAATTTGCCTATTCATGAAGGTACATAAACCAAAACCTTCAGGAATTTATTTGATCTGGATGAAGAAGAAAATGGTAATTAGTTCATAAGAGTGGAGATGTTTTGCACACTGGTTTGCAACTATCTAAATACAGCCATTAGTAGGAGAATGACTTTAAGTTTGAAAATATGGGCAGATTTTGTAAAGAAGAAACAATACACTGGGTGTTTCAGTGCCTCAATAAATAAGATATAAGAGGAGTCACATAAGGAATGTCATATAACAAATATTTGAGTATCATACTAACACAAGTTTTCCGATTTTTCTTAACCTTGTTTATGGGAGACAGTTTTTTTTTTTAATTTTCATTTGTAATGGATATTCTAACTGCAATGTGTCAGGCTGAATTTGATATGTTCTGAATTTGATAGGATCTGATTTAAATAAAGGTCTTGTGGATGGAAGAAAAAATGTAAACTCTTACAATACAGCACTTGAATAAAATAAAAATTTTTTAAAAACTTTGAAATGGGCATGTTGGGATTATTTCCCTAGAAGATTTCTATATCTTTTTAAAAAATATTTTTAGTTGTAGATGGACACAATACCTTTATCTTTTCTGTTTCTGCAGATTGAACCCAGTGCCTCACACTTGCTAGGCAACCACTTTACAACTGATTTACCACCCCAGCCTAATATTCCTATTTCTGCCTATCGAAGCATGAAATCCACAGTTTCTGGTATATAATTTTATTGTAAGCAAAAGTATTTCAGATATTGTAGATCCAAGCCTAATAAAACACCGTCTTTAATTTTAAGAAGTCTGTGAGGAAGATTGAAAATCAAACAAACACTGACCATTAAATAATATAACTTATGATACAAAGGAAAACATAGTGTATACAGGCTCAAAGACAAGGGTAAGATCCGAGCAATTTCATGATGTAAACGGGAGTAAACAAAAATATTCCTCTGAAGAATAAGGGATGTTTGAGTTAAATTTTATTATTTATTTATTTTTCTAATTTTATTTTTGGGGATGCGACAAGAGCTTTCTTTGTGGTAGGCCAGTGAAGAAAGAGCTCCACCCCAGCTCTTGACTTGAAATTAAGATCAAGAATATGACCCTGCTTTATATACAATTTTTTCTGTTGTTTTGGTAAATGATAATTATAAAGATTATGGAGAGTAATAGATTGACTGAAAGAATGTCCATAAAAATCCTGTTGTGATCAAATGATTCTGTTTTTCTTCCAAGAATCCCCATTAATATGAACAAATATTTCAGTTTTATTTCCAAAAGAAATACTTTTTTTCCTCAAGCTGGCATTGAAATCTCAGAAGACACACTTCTGCTTTGTCTTTACATTGCCGCTGTCTTTCAAGGGCCAAGCCCAGGCTTACTGACTTCCCAATAACCACACGGCTCTAACACACCTCCTCATGAGCCTCACCATGGGAAGGTATTTTGGTATCGACAAATTTTGGGGAAGTGTAGGACAGTCCATGTGAGTTCAAAGGCAAAGTGTTTGTCTTCCCGGCCAAGGTCATGAAGGAACTCTCCACCTGCACCACCCACGTGCTGGGTATGCTGGAGGCCGTCATCATCAGCCTCAGTGGCTTCTCGTGGGCCTGCTTCAAATTAAAAATCACAAATATCACCCTGTGGCTGATTGCTTTCTTATTGATCCTCAGCATGTCCACCTATACCAATGAGACAATTGGAAGCCACACACACTTCTGTTAAGAATATAACATGGTATAGAGGTATAGGAAAGAATTCGATGATTACTAAAATTTTAAATATAGAATTACCACATGACCTACCAATTTCATTTCTACCTATATTTCCAAATGAACTGAACACAGATATCCAAACACCAAACAAAATCTAGCCTGGTCTTCTATTTCTCACTGACCACTATTCATTTCTGCTCATGAGCTAAACGCACAGGAGCCTCTTTCTGGCCCGGATGGCATTCGGTGGTCTCTAGTTCTGAGACTGTGTGGTTCTTTCAAGCAGATACCTAATGATTCTCTTTCATAGACTTAAACAAGAATCATGTTTCTTCTAAGCTCCAGATTTTCTCCATGAAGCTCCCCAGGAAAAAAGAGCCACTCACACCATTCTGCTGCTCGTCATCTGCTTTGAGATCCAGTGTTGTTTGGACTTCATATTTCACTATTGATAGGCATAGTGTGGACAAGTTATCTCATCCTGACGTGTCTTCAGAAGGCTTGTGATCAATTGTGACGGCATGCTCACTGTTTTGGGGTTGATCAATGCTGACACTTAAATAATAAAACTATGCAGATTAAGTGGAGAAAAAAGCTCAGCTTTTGACAAAACTGATCAAAAGCAAATTTGTCACTCTTATTAAAATAATATTCTCTATTTCAGAACATTTTACCTCTGATAAAAATCAATAAAATAGGCTTAAATTTTCTACTAGATCAAAGTTATCTAAATAGCTAGCAAATAGCTTCTGGATTTTTTTTTTCTGTATCTGGATCAGTTTTTCAACATTTGCTTTAATTTTCACTATATCTGACACCATTTGCATATCATAAATTTGTATGATTTTTATTCACTTTGTATCTTAGACATTTATATTGAGTCTATTTTTTTGTCTTCTTGCATTAAAGTTCCTGATATTTCTTTCAGTAAAATTCTATTAGAGGAATATTGATGCTTTTTTTTTCTTTTTTGTCTATTAATATATGCATGCTCATATCAAAACTATTCAGGAGTCTGCAGGAGTATTCCAAGTGTGTGGAAACCTTGGGTGACTTAGTGAGATCCTGTGAACAAAACAGGTAGGAGATGTATCTCGTTCTTGGACCACCTTAGCGTTCACTTTCCTTTACCAAAGCTAGTACAAAAAACAACCTGGACAACAGAAATCCAGCAAATACCATGAAAGAGTACTCCATGAACAAGAGAATGCCTGCGTTTTTTTTAAAAATAGAAGTGTTGGGCACCATATGAGAATTCAACTCAATAACACCAATAAGGAAAAAGTCTTGAAAACACTGAAGTCTATAGAATTATAGCTAGAGATGACAGAAACAATTGGAAGCCACACACACTTCTGTTAAGAATATAAATGGTAGAGTAGGTATAGAAAAGGATTTGATGATTGCTAAAATTTTAAACATATTATTACCACATAACTTACCAATTTTATTCTTAGCTATATTTCCAAATGAACTTAAAACGCATATTCAAACACTTGAACATGAATATCAATGGCATCACCATTTACACTAGGAGATATATGAAAATCCAAATTTTCATCAGGAATAATAAACAAACGTGTCTATGTATTTATATGTATCTATGTCTGAGTAAGCATATGTACATATAGATATATTCATACAAACAAATATATCTATATATAGTATCCATATATATGTTTGAATATTACTCTGCAATAAAAATGAAGTACTGATACAGGCCACCATGTAGACAAATATCAAAAATATTAAGAAAAGTAAGCAAATCAGATATGAAATTTAACCTGTGTTATAACTACATTTATATCAAATATCCAAAAATTGGAAATCATGGAGTTAGAAAGGAGAGAGTTGCCAGGGGCTTGAAAGCCATTTAAGTGAGTGGTTGCTTAACAGTTTACATGCCTTATTTTCAGTAATTAAAATGTTTAAAACAAGGTAATTCTTGTAATTATACCACAACATTGTAAATGTCACTATATAACTTATTTTTGATGGGAACTTTTATGAGAATTCAACTCAAAAACACCAATACAGAAAAAGTCTTGAAAACACTGAAGTCTATAGAATTATAGCTAGAGGTGACAGAAATGAACTATGGGATTGAACATAACTTTCTTATCCTTGTATTGAACACATGAAAAGAGTAACTGCATTATGTAGAGCCACAAAAATAGAATCCTAAATACAATGAGTTATACTCCATGTATGTATAGTATGCCAAAATATATTCTATCATCATGCATATCTAAAAAGCACAAATAAATTAAAATTAAAGAAAGAAACTATGGAGTTATAGTCTCCCACATGTACTATGCATCACCAAGCTAAAGCATGGATGGTAACACTGGATGCCAGAATTCAAGAGCCTTCTCTGTGTCAGGCAGTACTCTTGATTCATTATTTACTTTGTCCATATCTTTCCAGTATCTTGAGTTCTGATTAAAAGACTTCTGATCTTACAGATGAGTACACTAAGTCTGAGGTCACCATCACTGCAGACTAAGTCTCTGACAATTAATTTGTGTGATTTTCAATTTACTGAATCATGTATCACAATTAAAAGTCAGTCTTGCCCCCCCCCCCCATGGGAGGAGGAAGCAAGAGGTAGAAATTACAACAGGGCAACAAAGCCATCTGCATAAACTACTAATGTTAAAAACTTGATTGTGGTCATTGTTACACTGGTAAATATATATGTCCAAACATGAAAAAGTATGGAATACACACACACACACACACACACACACACACACACACACACACACATAGTTTATTGTATTTCAGTATTATCTAATACAATTGTTTTAAGTTTGAATGAAAGAAATACATATATTCCTCAGAAAAACCAAGTGTATATTTGGAAAGTATAGGAAAAGATGCTAAACATTATATGTCATCAAGAAATTACAAATTAAACACACCTATAGAAATTTACAAAATTTTAAACCTGACAATATCAAGAGCTGGCAAAGATGGGGCACAAGAAGAACTCTCATAAATTGCTGTAGGGATAACAAAATTGAACAGCCACTCTGAAAGACAGTTTGATAGCTTCTTAAAAATTAAATATAGACTTAATATGGCCCACTAATTGTATTTCTCAGGTTAATTTAATGAAATTGAAAGCTATGTCCACACAAAACCCACATACAAATGTGTACAGATTCTTCATTCATGATTGCTAAGAGCAGGAAGCAGCTAAGAGAGACTTCAGTAGCTATTTACCTGTTATTAATGTAATTACTATGATATATCCATACACTGGAGGGTCATTCAAAAATTTTTTTAAAAAATGAAATTTACTATTAAACATGAAAACACATGGAGGTATCATAGATAAATATTGTCTGAAAGAATATATTGTCTGAAATGCACATTTTTTGGGATTCCAAATTTGTGACATTCTGGAAAAGTCAAAAAATTAAAAATGTTTACCATTGCCAAGAAATCAGGGGGAGTAGAAGATGCTAAAGAGGTGAAGAACAGGGATTTCTGGCATGGTGAATCTATTCTATAAAACACCATCATGGTGAAAATTGACATTATTCTTTGTCAATGCTTAAAAAACTGTAAAATCAGTGTTTTAGTAAATAATTAAACTATGTATTAGCATTAATAATTATTAAATATCATCACTATTGACAAAATATTTTGATTTTGTGCTTACATCAAATATTTCTCAGTAATATGCAAAACAAAAAATAGTGAAAACTCTGAATAAGGAAAGGCATATGGGAACATGGTACTATGTGCTTCATTTTCTTGTAAATCAACAACTCTCTTTAAAATAAAGTCTGTTCATGTAAACAATCACAGAAGGCTTGGTAATCTTTGTAGCCTTAAACATGGCCTGCCCTAGGACTGGCCCTCAACAATAAAATTTGTACTGAGAATAAATAATTTTCAAATACTTTGTTTTTCTTCTTTCTTTCTTTCTTTCTTTTCTATTCTTACAATTTTCATTATATTTTTAGAGAACAGTGAACATAAGACCTTAGTGAATAAACTAGTACCTTACATTCAAAATATTTATTTTTTAGTTTTCGGTGGATACAACATCTTTATTGTTATGTGGTGCTGAGGACCGAACCCGGGCCGCATGCATGCCAGGCGAGCGCTCTATCGCTTGAGCCACATCCTCAGCCCCTCTGAGATTCTTTTTAAGTCCATCTTATTTCCAATATGCTACCTATAAAATGAAAGTACTTTCTTTTACTCACTCAACAAATCTCTGGTTGAAATAAATGAAGATAGTCCAAGTAAAGAGGCATGCTGATAGACATTAAGGGACAGATAAATTGTGGGTGATATTACTGAGAAACACAGTCCTATTGATCAGATAAATAGTAGGCATTTGGTGATACTTAGAGCTCTATATTCTTCTTTTTAAAAAATATAATTTAACCCTTTCCACGTGGGTCTTGTACTTCTGAGCTATGGTATTACTAACACTAACCTACCAGAAACAGATAACAGGGTCTGTGAGTCATTTCTGTCCAGATCAAGTTCCATTATGCTCACAACAATGTTTAGTACAGTTGGCCATGACCAGGGCCAGTCAGGAGCTTCCCTTACGTTCTCAGCCAAAGTTAACAGAAAAGAGATTCTTATTTTGGTTCCTAGAATGGGAAAGAGAAAATCCTGCATGATTGGCATCCACAGTTCTTTTGTTTTTTTCAGTTGTTAAACTACCTGCCATGACTAAGCTGGACTGCACAGTAGCTGAAGAAATTATCTTCAAGCACAAATTGGTTCATAATGACAATGTATACCTGCTAAGTATTCAGTATGATGAGGGTGAGAGAATGAGGAGATGGACTCCAGTGGGAAGGGGAAATTGGAAGGAAAACTGGCTTCCTCAGGAAGAAGGTGCTTTAACCTGTTTTCATTCCCAAATGAGAAAAATCATTAGAAAAATTTCTTCCTTCCTTTCTCTCTTCTCTACTTTCTTCCTTCCTCATTTCATTGGCTATTTCCTTCTTATCTCTCACTCTCCATTTCTTCCTTGATTTCTTTCTAAGAGAAGAAGTCTCAGTTCACTCTCCATATTTACCTCTCAGAAACTTGTCATTTGGAAAATAAAGCTCTAGGGGAGGCATATCCATTTATATTGGGTGTCATTACTCTGAATTGTTTTCAATTGAAAAACCTAAAAAATATATTTTAAGAGTAAATATACTCACATGAAACATTAGTCTGGATCATTTATTTGTTTATTTATTTTCCTATACAACAAGCTATACATACCTGGGGTCTAGTGAGAGGCCCTACATTGTTTTGCTAGGAAGAGAAGCAGAAAGAAAAACTCTACAGCAATAAAAACCAGATTATTTTTATCACATTGCTGACTTTTCTATAATAAAAGAAGTTTATAATAATTTAGAGAAAGTTACCTTATCTTTTCCTGAAAAATATTCAAACTTTCAAAGGTATTTTCACTGATTTTTCACCAGAATATCAAAGGATAACTTTATTCCCTGAAAACTTTAAAGAAAAAATGTTTTTCAAAGGCAATTTAAATTCATTCAATGAATGACAATGGACTTTGGGTGTTCAGGTAAAGTAAGCGTTTTCTATAGAAATTTTTATAATTTTAAAGGAGAAAGGTAATTGGATCATCATAGTACAGCTTTGCCCCAAATATCTGAATCCACATATTGATGTCAGGATGGCCAAAGCTTGGGAAAAAAGGAAATTTTTCTTGAAGAAGACCCAAAGCCCCAGGTACCTACTTCTTTTTACCCATGAGTCTTTCAGGCACTGAGTGACTATGAAGCCAGATTTAAAGTTGGGTCCTTAGTGTAGTTAGGTAGATCCGGTCTCATATCCAGTAAGATAAATGAAATGGAGGCCATTATAGAGAATGGAGCCTGGAAACCAGAGCAGCCCTTGGGGAAATTGGAATGTTAATGTCCCCTCGGCCTGGAGCCCATCCTAAGGAAAGGTTAATGAAACAGCTCCCAGCAAACAGGGGGGTGCTAATCCCAAAGCTGCCCCAGGCCCTTCCTGCCCAGATCACTCCTCCAGCCCACCTATCTCCACCTTTGGGGCCTTTCCACCTGGGAAACAAAAGACGTGAGTGTGGGAAAACTGAAAGAAGACTTTAGCAATAAAAAAGGGACGACCTCGCCCTTCCACGGATTCCTCCTTTTGGGTCCCCTTCTTTTCTACTTGAAAGCCTCCACTTTCCACTGTACACTTGCCCCAGCGTGCTTCTCTGGTGTTATACTTCAGCATCGGGGAAGCAAGGACTCCAGGTAATCAGCAGTAACCACTATTCTGTGAGAGGCACCAGAGTCAATGAACATTGCAGCATTATTGAAAGTGTAGCCTGAGAAGACTTTCTGTTATTACTGAATTTATTCATGGGAAATAGTCGTTTTTCCTTCTTGGTCATAGACAAGTTGAACTTGACAGTTCTTTCTACCACAGCCTGGTGTATTCCTTTCCCTTGAAATGAAGCATTTTATTGAATTTATTAAAAATATGTGTGTAAACTATTGCCTTCTACTCTGTCCTCAGTAGCAAGAGAACTGATGATCTATATGCTTAACTTTGTTGCTTTCTACAAAACATCTCTAGGCTTTACATTTGGGTTTCCAGCTAAATTCAGCATGATGTTTATGATAGAGCTCCTGTATTTCCCTGTTTCTTAACACTTATATTCTCCTACTCTACAAAAACCTAAGTATCTTAGTGTAGTAATTATCCCAATACACACACATGAAAAATGTTGATTCCACATTTCATGAAACTTAGCTTTTAATTTAGAAGTGTAAGACGCCGCACCACACTACGAATGGGAGACACCACATGACACAGATCACCGGAGTGGTTCCGCTTTATTACACAAGGCTGTGTGTTTATATAGGTCTAAGGAGAGATCGCAGGGCTGAGGTAGATAACAGGTCGCCCGTTTATTGGCAAGCTCTTCCATATGTAAGTTCCGGAGCCCAAGAAGTTAATTCTCATTGGGGCTAAGGTCTCCTACCCGCAGGATTTGAACATTGGTGCCGGCGGGAACTGTTCGCACCAGTGAAAGAAAAAAAAAGAGGGGAATTCCAAGATGGCTGCGAATAGAGTGCATCACACCCCGTGTACCGCGCTTCCACACAGGTGTATAATGAGTTAGAACGACAAAAAGCTATCTTGTTAGGAATTTACAGCAAAATTGGGGTGCACCGAAACCTAAAGGAAGGATTTCCATCACTGAGGACCGGTTAGTGAGTATCAAACTCGAGCCAACTGTGCGACTGGAGATCCAGGCTGACTGATCCGCCATCCGCCATGCGGCCCGCCACGTGGCCCACCCCGCAGCTACAGATGGTGGGGTGCTGCCGAGAAGCAACCAGCAAGCAGAGAGAAACGGTGCCACGGAGTCTGTGGAGTCCTGTTGGCTGTGCCCTCACTGAGCACCGGGCTGAGTTCGGGTTTGAGACGGGGAAGGAAGCGGTCCAGTTCTATCCCCCACAACGGAAAGTCCACCAAGGAAGCCAGCGGCCATCATCTTGGAGAGCTGACGTCACCACCGCCAGATTCCCACAGATTGCAACAATAAAACAGGTGTGTGTTACTGAGCCCGTCTCCCATACAGCAGGGAATTTGCATAATTCTCTCCCAGGCTTTCTGGGGGAGCGATTATCAGAACGAGCCTGCATAGAGACATGGGGAAAGGTAGAGACACCTGGCCTCCAACTCCCCCTCCCATCAGTGGCGAAAACGAAACCTGTCTTGCCAGCTCTGGGGGAGGGGCAAGCGAAAAAAATCAAAACAATAGGGTGCCGGGGTTCCCAACAGCCACCCTCCACACCCAGCAAACTGCAGGCCCAGAGGACAGTTTGAACTGCCGAGAGGCATCGCCCAGGGGAAGGCCGGGCTAGCAGGAGAAGCCAGGGGATGAGAGGCCAGGCCCTCGCGACTGTGCAGCTGGAGATAACCCCCACACCGCCCCACCCCCCGCCGGCGACCACCCTCCTGCTGACGAGTGACTGAGTGGCTAGAGACCGCCCGCCCGCCAGCTACAGTGCACCCACTGCCCTCGCGACTGGGCAGCTGGAGACACCCCCCACACACACGCCATGGGCGACCACCCTCCCTCTGACCGAGCGACTGGGCACTAGAGACTGCCCACGCGCGCTGGCGACCGCCCGCGCGACTGGGCGGCTAGAAACCACCCGCCCGCTGGCTACAGCGCGCCCACTGCCTGCGCGACTGGGTGGCTAAAGATCGCCCGCCCGCCCGCCAGCGACCACCTGCTCGTGGCCCCCAAGACTGGGCAGCTGGAGACCGCCCGCCTGCCGGTGACCGCAGGGCTAGACCCCGTGGTGCGGCCCAGCAGGTACGACACAGAGACTCTAGGAAGAGGTCTATAGCCAGGCTTTCATGAAGTAGCCAACCAGGATCTGAAACCAACCAGAGTCAGACCAGTCCCATCCCTCCCTTCAGACATTCCAGCAAGGAGCCTGGAGCCTGCCATAGCAGAGAGGTGGCATCTCCGGAGTTCGGCGGACGGAATTCCTTCCCAGTGGAATACACTTTAGCAGGCGTAGTCTACCACCACAAAGGAGAGACAACAGAGATACACAAAACCAAAACAAATTTATAGGAGAGAGCAGAAACACAGCAATCAAACAGAGCTGGAAAGTAACATGAACAACATGAAAAAACAAGGGAAAAAGGATTACAAACAATGCAGGACAACTTAAATCTACAGGAGGACCGAGAAGCATTAGAAACAGGGATAGGGAAAGAACTCAAGGCATACCTAACTCAGATGGAATGGAATATTAGAGAAGACATGACACAGCAAGTCCAAGCAATGAAAGTATATTTTGAAAACGAATTAAACAAACAAATTCAAATGGCAAAGAACAAGCTTTACCAGGAGATAGAGATTTTTTTAAAAAATCAAATAGTAATCCTAGAAATGCAGGAAACTATAAACCAAATTAAAAACTCAAACAAGAATATTACAAATAGACTAGATCAAGTATAAGTCAGAACATCAGATAATGAAGACAAAGTTTATCAACTTGAAAAGAATATAGTCAACACAGAGAGGATGCTTAAATCTCACGAGCAATCTATTCAAGAGATATGGGATGTCATAAAAAAATCAAACTTGAGAGTCATTGGGATAGAAGAAGGTACAGAGGTTCAAACCAAAGGAATGGACAACCTATTAAATGAAATAATTCAAGAAAACTTCCCAGAGATGAAAGATGGAATGGATTGCCAAATCCTGGAAGCCTACAGGACCCCAAACATTCAAAACCGTAATAGACCAACTCCAAGACATATAATTATGAAGATAGCCAACATACAGAACAAGGAGAGAATATTAAAAGCTACGAGAGAAAGGAGGCAGATTACATTCAGGGGTAAACCAATTAGGTTAATGACTGATTTTTCATCACAGACTTTGAAAGGGAGAAGATCCTAGAACAATGTATTTCAAATGCTGAAAAATAATGGATTCCAACCAAGAATACTGTATCCAGCAAAATTAAGCTTCAGATTTGACAATGAAATTAAATTCTTTCATGATAAACAAAAGCTAAAAGAATTCACAGCCAGAAAACCAGCACTGCAAAGCATTTTGAGCAAAATACTACAAGAAGAGGAATTGAAAAATAGCGCCCAAAACTAACAGTGGGAGGTATCTCAGTAAAGGGGGAGAAAAATAACCAAAGAGGAAAAACTAGCCAAACTAAAATAAATAAATAAATAAAAACGACTGGAAGTACAAACCATATTTCAATTGTAACCTTAAATGTTAATGGCCTAAATTCACCAATCAAGAGATATAGGCTAGTAACCTGGATTTAAAAAACAAATCCAACAATATGCTGCCTTCAGGAGACTCATATGATAGGAAAACACATACACAGGCTGAAGGTGAAAGGTTGGGAAAAATCATACCACTCACATGGCCCTCGGAAGCAAGCAGGAGTGGCCATACTCATATTGAATAAAATCAACTTCAAACCTAAGTTAATCAAAAGGGATAAAGAAGGACACTATGTACTGCTGCAGGCTGGACGGCGGGGGCCGCGTGAGCCTTGGCTCCGCTCCTGCCCGCTGCTGTTTTCACCTGCCGCCTTCCTGCTGGGCGCTTTCGCGGGTCGCTGTCAGTGCACGCCGGCTTGCGATCCTGCAACCCGGCTGAGCACAAAAATACAAGCCAGATGGAACTGAAACAAAGTTTTATTTTGTGAGAGGCCGTGTGCGTCCCCCTAACAAGCCGGTCCACACACACGTGTGTGTCCCTACCGGACACGGGGGGCTCCACTTCCCCCGGAATACCCTCCTACCATCCTTCCCCAACCAATGGGAACTCTCCGGGAGTCTTGTAACTTGAGTCCCCAAATGGGCCTAGGTGAACAGTAGGAGCCGAATTTCCATATGAATGTAATACTTTTGCAGTGGCTCCTAGCAATGTACTGTTAAAAGGAACCATCCACCAACAAGACATAACAATTATCAATTTGTATGTACCAAACAATGGTGCTGCAACGTTCATAAAACAAACTCTCCTCAAGTTCAAGAGTCAAATAGACCACAACACAATAATTATGGGTGACTTCAACACACTGCTCTCGCCATTAGACAGATCCTCTAGACAAAAGCTGAATAAAGAAACTATAGAACTCAATAACACAATGAATAACCTAGACTTAACCAACATATATAGAATATATCAACCATCATCAAGTGGATACACGTTCTTCTCAGCAGCACATGGATCCTACTCAAAGATAGACCATATATTATGCCATAGGGCAACTCTTAGTAAATGTAAAGGTGTGGAGATAATACCATGCACCATATCTGATCATAATGGAATGAAACTGGAAATCAATGATAAAAGTAGGAAGGAAAAATCCTAGATCACATGGAAAATGAACAATATGTTACTGAATGATCAATGGGTTACAGAAGACATAAAGGAGGAAATAAAAAAATTCTTAGAGACAAATGAAAATACAGACACAACATATCGGAATCAATGGGACACAATGAAAGCAGTTTTAAGAGGGAAATTCATTTCCTGGAGTTCTTTCCTCAAAAAAAGAAAAAAAAAACAACAAATAAATGAACTCACACTACACCTCAAAACCCTAGAAAAGGAAGAGCAAAACAACAGCAAATGTAGTAGAAGACAAGAAATAATTAAAATCAGAGCAGAAATCAATGAAATTTAAACCAAAAAAATCATTGAAAAAATTGATAAAACTAAAAGTTGGTTCTTTGAAAATATAAATAAGATTGACAGGCCCTTAGCCATGCTAACGAAGAGAAGAAGAGAGAGAACTCAAATTACCAACATATGGGATGAAAAAGGCAATATCACAACAGACACTACAGAAATACAGATGATAAATAGAAAGTATTTTGAAACCCTAGATTCCAATAAAATAGAAGATAGTGAAGGTATCGATAAATTTCTTAAGTCATACGATCTGCCCAGATTGAGTCAGGAAGACACACACAATTTAAACAGACCAATAACAAAGGAAGAAATAGAAGAGGCCATCAAAAGACTACTAACCAAGAAAAGCCCAGGACCGGATGGGTATACAGCGGAGTTTTACAAAACCTTCAAAGAAGAATTAATACCAATACTTTTCAAGCTATTTCAAGAAATAGAAAAAGAAGGAGCTCTTCCAAATTCATTCTATGAGGCCAACATCACCCTGATCCCGAAACCAGACAAAGACACTTCAAAGAAATAAAACTACAGACCAATATCTCTAATGAACTTGGATGCAAAAATTCTCAATAAAATCCTGGCGAATCGAATATAAAAGCATATCAAAAAAATTGTGCACCATGATCAAGTAGGATTCATCCCTGGGATGCAAGGCTGGTTCAATAAACGGAAATCAATAAATGCTATTCACCACATCAATAGACTTAAAGATAAGAACCATATGATCTTCTCGATAGATGCAGAAAAAGCATTTGACAAAGTACAGCATCGCTTTATGTTCAAAACACTAGAAAAACTAGGGATAACAGGAACTTACCTCAACATTGTAAAAGCTATATATGCTAAACCTCAGGCTAGCATCATCCTAAATGGAGAAAAACTGAAGGCATTCCCTCTAAAATCTGGAACAAGACAGGGATGCCCTCTCTCACCACTTCTATTCATTTTAGTTCTTGAAATACTAGCCAGAGCAATTAGACAGACGAAAGAAATTAAAGGCATAAAAATAGGAAAAGAAGAACTTAAATTATCACTATTTGAGGATGATATGATAATATATCTAATAGATCCAAAAGGGTCTACAAAGAAACTGCTAGAGTTAATAAATGAATTCAGCAAAGTGGCAGGATATAAAATCAACACGGATAAATCAAAGGCATTCCTGTATATCAGCAACAAAACTTCTGAAATGGAAATGAGGAAAACCACTCCATTCACAATATCCTCAAAGAAAATAAGATACTTGGGAATCAACCTAACAAAAGAGGTGAAAGATTTATACAATGAAAACTACAGAACCCTAAAGAGAGAAGTAGAAGAAGATCTTAGAAGATGGAAAAATATACCCTGTTCATGGATAGGCAGAACTAACATCATCAAAACAGCGATATTACCCAAAGTTCTCTACAGGTTTAATGCGATGCCAATCAAAATCCCAATGGCATTTCTTGAAGAAATAGATAAAGCAATCATGAAATTCATATGGAAAAACAAAAGACCCAGAACAGCAAAAGCAATTCTAAGCAGGAAGTGTGAATCAGGTGGTATAGCGATACCAGATTTCAAACTATACTACAGAGCAATAGTAACAAAAACAGCATGGTACTGGTACCAAAACAGGCAGGTGGACCAATGGTACAGAATAGAGGACACAGAGACCAATCCACAAAACTACAACTTTCTTACATTTGATAAAGGAGCTAAAAGCATGCAATGGAGGAAGGATAGCATCTTCAACAAATGGTGGTGGGAAAACTGGAAATCCATATTCAACAAAATGAAACTGAATCCCTTTCTCTCGCTGTGCACAAAAGTTAACTCAAAATGGATCAAAGAGCTTGATATCAAACCAGAGATTCTGCGCCTGATAGAAGAAAAAGTTGGCTCCGATCTACATATTGTGGGGTCGGGCTCCAAATTCCTTAAGAGGACGTCCATAGCCCAAGAGTTAATAACAAGAATAAACAAATGGGACTTACTTAAACTAAAAAGTTTTTTCTCAGCAAGAGAAACAATAAGAGAGGTAAAAAGCCTACATCCTGGGAACAAATTTTTAACCCCTCACACCTCAGATAGAGCCCTAATATCCAGAATATACAAAGAACTCAAAAAATTAAACAATAAGATAACAAATAACCCAGTCAACAAATGGGCCAAAGACCTGAACAGACACTTCTCAGAGGAGGACATACAATCAATCAAAAGGTACATGAAAAAATGCTCACCATCTCTAGCAGTCAGAGAAATGCAAATCAAAACCACCCTAAGATACCATCTCACTCCAGTAAGATTGGCAGCCATTATGAATTAAACAACAATAAGTGCTGATGAGGATGTGGGGAAAAGGGTACACTTGTACATTGCTGGTGGGACTGGAAATTGGTGAGGCCAATTTGGAAAGCAGTATGGAGATTCCTGGGAAAGCTGGGAATGGATCCACCATTTGACCCAGCTATCATCCTTCTCGGACTATTCCCTGAGGATCTTAAAAGAGCATACTATAGGGATACTGCCACATCAACGATCATAGCAGCACAATTCACAATAGCTAGACTGTGGAACCAACCTAGATGCCCTTCAATAGATGAATGGATAAAAAAATGTGGCATTTATACACAATGGAGTATTATGCAGCACTAAAAAATGACAAAACCATGGAATTTGCGGGGAAATGGATGGCATTAGAGCAGATTAGGCTAAGCGAAGCTAGCCGATCCTTAGAAAACAAATGCCAAATGTCTTCTTTGATATAAAGAGAGTAACTAAGAACAGAAGAGGGAGGAAGAGCATGAGGAAAAGATTAACATTAAACAGAGACGAGTCGGGGGAGAGAAAGGGAGAGAGAAGGGAAATCGTATGGAAATGGTAGGAAATCCTCAATGTTATACAAAATTACATATAAGAGGTTGTGAGGGGAAAGGGGGGGAACAAGGGAGAGAAATGAACAACAGCAGATGAGATAGAGAGGGAAGATGGGAGGGGAGGGGAGGGGGGATAGTAGAGGATAGAAAAGGTAGCAGAATACAACAGTCACTAATATGCCATTATGTAAAACTGTGAATGTGTAACCGATGTGATTCTGCAATTTGTATTTGAGGTAAAAATGGGAGTTCATAACCCACTTGAGTCAAATGTATGAAAGATGATATGTCATGAGCTTTGTGATGCTTTGAACAACCAATAAAAAAAAAGAAAAAAAAGAGGAGAAAGAGGGTCGTTAGGTGCCATGTTGGGGGCCTGCTGCCGTTATACATTTTCCCAACAAGAAGTGTTTCATAATCTTCATCCTGCTCTCAGGGGTCTGTCACTTCCTTTGACTGATCCTCTTGTGTTTTATTTGTTTCAAAGGTTTTTACATTTATTTAAGGAGCATTATGTCAAGAGTATGAATAACATTAAATTCCATTAGAAATAAATTTGATAATATTGGAGAGTTAGAGTGTTAAAATATTTTATCCCATCATTTCATACTTCCATATAGAGACTCTGATAGAAATTATAGCTACTTTAAGTATTTTATGGATCAAAAATTTAAGATGTGAGCTAAAAAGCTTGAATAAAGTACCCAAAATGGAGTCATGGTTGTGTTATTTAATGCAATTTTACCAAGTGACCACAAAATTCTAATATTGTTATTTGAGGACTAACATTTGTCAGCGCAGGCTAATGTTAGGGTAGTCATTTCTCCTCTAAAGCATGAAGTCTTGAGTGTACTACATTAATTCTCCCAAGCCAGGATCTATCACAAGCCCAGCAACTAAGAAAAACCCAGTATCAGAGGAATTCTCCGCCCAGTTCTACAAGTTGAAAAAAGAATGAGCACCAATTCTTCTAAAATTATTTTATAAAATAGAAAATAGCAAAACCTTCTAACCTCATTCTATGAAAAGTAATATCAACCGAATGCAGAAACCAGACAGACACATGGAGGAAAGAACATTTCAGGCCAGTATTCCTGATGAACAGAGATGTAATAATTCTCAATAAAATCATGACAAGCAGCATACAAAATCATGTTAAAAAGACAGTGCAATATGATCAGTGGGGTTTGTCCCAGGGATGCACGGTTGGTTCAACACATGAAAATCAATAAACATTTTTTTAAGTAAATAGATGTAAAGACAAGGGTCAGAAAATTATCTAAAAAAATGCAGGAAAAGCATTTGACTACATACATGATCAAAACACTAGAAAACTATGTATAGTAGAAATATATCTTAACACTATAAAAGCTGTCAAAGGAAAACACAAGGGAAACATCATTTTTTTCTTTTCTTTGTATTATTATTTATGTATTTATTTATTTTTGGTGTAAGGAGACTGTGAAAACAGAAAACACGGCGAACAAAGGATTACAAACAGGAATGTGGACTCCTAGCAAAGCAAAAAGAAAGAAAAACAAAAGATCAAAATAGGAGTAGTGGTCGGAAGGACAGAAGAGGGTAGCCAGAGCTAGGAAAAGGCATAGTTTTTTTTTTTTTTTTCCTTCTTCCCATTTCTTAAAAACACATAACACACACACACACACACACACACACACACACACGGAAACACACACGCACACACAACCATTTGTTCCCGGGTAGAAACATAAATAGGGCAGAATCGGACACTTTGTTCTTCTTTCTTCCAAAGGCAAAAAAAAAAAAAAAAAAGTACAAGACCAGGCAGACTGCTGGCTGCGCCCCACAGCCCCTTCCACAGTGCTCAGTGGTGTGCACAGAGGGACAGCCCGGGCTCTGGGGTTGGTGCAACCCAGGGCGGCACACAGAGGCAGCTCGCGGAAAGGGGGTGTCATGCGCCCAGGGAGCAGGGGGTCCAGCTTATGGAAGTCCAGGGCGCCCTCTCTGAGTTCTGAGTACCCCGGGGACATACCTGGGGACCGCGCCCTCTCCAAGTCCTGGGCACCCACGCCCCGCCCCTCGTGAGCCCGCTCCTCAAGGAGGGAGGCTGCGCCGTGCCCAGTCTCAGTATGTGGGCACCTGGTGCTGGGGCAGCAGCTGGCAGCCGCTGTGGACGTGGCTGATAACTTTCTGCTGGAGCTGCACCACTTGCTCGCTCCGCAGGCTCCTGATCTGGCTCTTCAGTTTCTCCTCCTCGTGCGACGTGCGCTCCAGCTTGCGCTTGTGTCACTTGGAAGCCGCCATGCATTTGGCCAGCCTCTGGTGATCTGGCTCCTGCGTGTCCACCTCGATGGGCCACAGCGTTGGGCTCTCGCAGAAGCTTGGCACGTCGGCCACCTTCTGTGGCTCGTCTTTGAGCGCGGCCAGGCGCAGCGGCCCCAGTGCTACGGGGGCAGCTGCAGTGGGAAGGGAATGGGGTCGGCGGTGAAGGCCACAGAGGCAGCACCCAGCACCCCTGCGAGCCGCCCGCTAGCTGCTCAGGTCAGTTTAGAGCGGTGCCTCCTTGTGGCCATCTCCCCGAGGTGGGGTGAACGGGGGCCAGGCGCTGGATGCCGTGCCCGAGGGTCTTCCTTCAGGGCCGCAGCAGAGGCCGCCCTACGGGCGCCAAGCTGGTTCTGCTGGTGCGACTCTTCCAGGGCCTTCACGAAGCCCTCGGTGAACTCCTGCTGCTCCCCGGCTGGCACCTTGGGGTAGAGGAACTGCGTGCTTGTCCTGTGGTGGAGAGGCGAGCTTGAGCAGCTCCAGGCCGGGTGACGAGGGCAGAGGCCGGGGCCACCGCACTGGGGGCGCCCATCCCGCCCAGTGGGGCCGAGGTGGCGCAGCCGCTGTCTGGAGCCGCAACACCTGCTCGCTCAGGCTCAGGGTCAGCGCCTCCTTCTGGGGCGCCCCAGGGAACAAGCAGCCCCGGGACGCTAAGTTGCCGCCGTTGCCACTGGTGCTACCGCCCAGGCTCAGGGCCTGACGGCCTTAGAGGGGTGTTTCCATCCTCTGGCTCCCTCCACCTCAAAGCACCGGTAGGAGGTGGGGGAGTGGCTGGACCGCTGGGCCTGGCCCTCCTGCAGCGGCTCCTCAGAAACCTTGTTCTTAAGGGAGAAAAATCGAAAGCATTCCCTCTAAAATTAAAAAAAAAAAAAAAAAGATGTCCTTTTTTTGCCACTTTTTTTTTTGCCACTTCTATTCAACAACATCCTTGAAACTCTATTCAAAACAATTAGAAGAAAGAATTAAAGACAAATGAGTAGGAAAAGAGGAACTCAAACTATCACTATTTGCTAATGACATGCTTCTATATTTAGAAAATCCAAAAAAATTCACCTGAAAACTTTCTTGACTAATAAATTAATTCAGCAAAATAAACACCCACAAACCAGATGCATTTCTATACTTTAACAATGAATCCACTTTAAAAAAAAATCAGGAAAACCACCCCATTAACAATGGCCTCAAAAAAAAAAAGAATAAAACAAAATACTTGGGAATCAATCTAAAAAAGAGTTAAAATACCTCTACAATGAGAATTACAGAACACTAAAGATGCAGATTGAAGATCTTAGAAGATGTAAAGATGTTCCAGGCATTTGGATAGGCAGAATGATCATAGTCAAAACAGCCGTATTAACAAAGTAGTTATACAGATTCAATGCAATTCCTTTTAAACTTCCAATGACATTCTTCATAAAACTAGAAAAAGCAACCATTAACTTAATTTGAAAAAAATAGGAGAGCCACAATAGCCAAAGCAATTCTCAATAAAATGAGTGAATCAGTAAGCATCACAATACTAGACCTAAAACTATACTCCAGAGAAATAGTTTAAAAAGGTACCAAGAGACATATAGACCAATCTCCTACTAGAAAAAGATGCCAAAAACACAAATTGGAGAAAAGATAGCCTCTTCAACAATTGGTGCTGGGAAAACTGGAAATCCACATGTAGAAAGATAAAATTAAACCTCTATCTCTCACTGTGCTCAAAAATAAACTCAAAGTAGATCAAAGACTTAGACATGAGAATGGAAACCCTGTGACTAAAAGAAAAATAAAAGAAGGTCCACATCCTCATCATGTTAGCTTAGGACCTGACTTCTTGAACAAGATTCCTAAAGCATAAACAATACAATTAGGAATTGATAAATGGGATGGATTCAAAGAAAGAAGCTTATTCTTTACAAAGGAAAAAAATCTATAACATGAAGAGAGAGCTTACAGAATGAGAAAATAAGTCTTTACCACCACACATCAAATAGAGTAGTAATCTCCAAGATATATAAAGAACTCAAAAAACAATGCCAAAAAAAGATACATAACCCATCAATAAATGGACTAAGAAACTGAACAGACACTTCACAGAAGAAGAAATATAATTGATCAACAAACACCTAAAACAGACCATCATCTTTAGCAATTATAGAAATGAAAATCAAAGCTATTTCCATATTTAATTTCACTGCAGTCACAGTGGCAATTATCAAGAATACAAGCAATATTCTTTTATGAGGATGGGGGAGAAAAGATATACATTGCTGGTGGCCACATCAATGTAGAGTAGGTCAATTCACAATAGCTAAAGTATGGAAACAACCTAGGTACCCTTCAACAGATGAATGGATAAATAAAATATGATATATATGTTTGTGTGTGTGTGTGTGTGGAATATTACTCAACCCTAAAAAGAATAAAGTTATGCCACTTGCCAGCAAATGGATGGAACTTGAGAATACCATACTAAGCTACATAAACCAATAGCAAACTTCCAAAGGCTGAATATTTTATCTCATGTGCAGATGCTAATTCACAATGGAAGGCACTAGGGAAGAATAAATGCACTTTGGACTAGAGAGAGGGAAGTGAAGGGAGGGAAAGAGGTATGAGGTTTTGAAGGATAATGAAATGAATCAGATATTATTACCCTGCATGCTCATACAATTACATGACTGGTGCAATTCTACATCATGTACAACAAGAAAAATGTGAAGTTATACTTCATTTATATATGATGTGTCAATTATACTGTTATGTATAGCTAATTGTAACAAATGCAAAAAAGATAGAATCAAACAAATTACAAACTATAAGAACTAAAACACTGTTGTACTGAAATAGAAGGCAACATACAGACCATTGCACAGAAAAGAGAAGGAGGATAAGCCCACACATTCACTTCACACTCATCTTTGAGAAGAGGGCCAATTATACAGAATGGATAAGGATAGTCACTTTAACAGATGGTGCTGAGAATACTTAATATTTACATGGGGAAGAAATAAAATACTGGGGTCCCATTTACCAATCTCTTCCCATCCTACTAAGGTGACAGATATGATCTTTCTCTGATCTGATCACTACACAGTGTTACATGTATTAAAGTATCATGCTACACCACACAAGCAGATGAAGTTACTATTTTTCAATCTAAAATTTAAAAAAAAAAGAAAGAAGAGCATAAGTTTGTGAGCAATAAAAACAAAACACAGAAAAAACACTTTACAACATCGCTTTAGAAAATGGTCCTTTGGCTATGACAGTAAAAGGACAGGGGAAAGAACCATAAACAGACAAGTATAATTTCATTAAGGCAAAAGCTTCTGCACAGCACAGTAAAGCATAAACAAGAAAAAAGACTCAACTATTGGAATGAGAGAAATTACTTACACATCACCTGAGAGAAGTGTAAAGTCTAAAACACACAAGGAAATTCCTATGACTCTATTAAAATAAAAAACTTGAGAAAAAAACCAGTAAGCAAGCTAGGCACAGTGGGACATACTTTAATACCAGTGGTTTCAGAAGCTGAGGTGGGAGGATCACAAGTTAAAAACTAGCCTCATCAAATTAGCCAGACCAAAAGAAACTGAGTCAAACCCTGTCTCTAAATTTAAAATAAATAAATAAATAAATAAAACTCTGGGGATGTGGCTCAGTGGTTAAGTGCTGTGAATTCAATCTCTAGTGGCAAAAAAAGTAAACAGAGAGTAGCATGTTGTTTTCAAAGAAATGTGGCTAGGGTAAAATGGGGTGCTGGTCTTTAATGGATTTAACATTTCAATTGCATAAGATAAACAACTTCTAGATATTTGCAGAATAATTCTGTACTTACACTTTACAATAGTATAATGTTCACTTATGTTTTCAGAGTACATATATCCTACTTAGTATTCTTACTAGTGTGCAAGGGAGAAAGGAAGGAAGGAAGGGATGAAGGGAGAGAAGGATGATGGAGAGAGGAGGAGGCAGAAGGCAGGGCAAGGTGGACTAGCCCCATGATGCTCTTCCTACACAGTCAGGATTCCTGCTCAAAGTGGACCTGTCTTTGAATAAATATTCTGCTGTTGCTATCATAATTTTTATTGATTTTATCTTACTACTTATTTTTCAAAAGTAAATTTCAAGAAGGCAAAGGAATACTGGTATGAACACAGCACATAAATGTAACCTGCAGGTGTACTGCATTTGACCACCTCATGCACATTGAGTTTTCATTGCCATAATCACAGAAGTCCAGTGGGGCAAGGAAATGTGGGAGCTATGAGAGAGTACGATAAAACATGACCATGTTCTAACCACAAATAAGTAAAAAAAAGGGAGGGGGAGGCCACACATTAATGTCCAACCAGAATTAGATTGAAATACAGAAAGAAGACAGCTTTGTCACTCAAGATACTTCTCTGTGTTAGCCCACCTCTCCAGCTGAGGATGTGAAGGGAAAGGGAAAGCAGGGTGATCCACAGTCACTTTTCTTCCAGCTCTTTCAAACTCCTTTACAAATCAGTTGGAGAAACTGTCCACAACTTATCAAAGTGTAGTAAAAACTATTGCACTGGTTCTGTGTAACACATTCACTGCTTTGGCATTAATGAACACCACGTGGATGTGCAAGCTGTACAATATGACTTACTTGTAAGTTTGCATTTAGAATTGATATGGCATACTTAACGATAAATGTTAGAAGTCTTGCTAATAATTTAAAATGCTGTATTAAGAAGGACAATTAAAAGACAGACAAAGTGTACCATGACATGTGAAGAGATCACAGAAGAAAGAAATAGGTTTCTGTGGCATGATGTCAATGACACAGGTCACCTGCTTTCAGACAGGGAATCTAAGTTTTCATTTTGCATTGGGCCTGACAAATTACACAAGTTGCCCTAAAAATACCAGCAAAAAGGAGCATATTTCACTGGAGAAGGTGCTGATTCTGTGATCTGGTAAGATAAACTAAAAAATGAGCCTGAGCATAGAAGGAGGAAGAGAAGAAAGAGTAGGAGGAGAGACTCCCAAGGTGTCCCACATGTGGATGCCTGACAAATGACATAAGAACTAAAGTAAAAGATCCTGAAAGAGTGAAAGCTGAAAAAATATGAGCAATAAAATAAAAACCTTTAACAGTAAAATATAAGTGAAAACAACAAACTCATATGTATTTAGTGATAAAAATAATTGACTTCATTGACAAAAAGTGATGGGAACAGACAATTTTTTCATATAGAAGAGTTCAAAACAATACAGCATTATAGCATCCCCTCCTTCATGTGGAGCTTAGTATTCTTGTCTTTTTAGGAGTGGGCAGATTCAGTGACTTAAATGCAATAAATAGTGAAGGAATAAGAGGAAAGTATTACATTCTCAAGCGATGAACCTGGAACAAACTACTACCTTGACAATGGTTGGACTGTAGAGTTTAAAATATTACAGTGACCATCAGGTAACCTCATTATGCTGTGGCAACAAGGCATTTCAAATCCATACTATTCCTTCCAAAATTTTTTAATCAATTATTTTTACAGGTAACTGACAATGACCATTTTTGCAAGCAGGAAACAAACTATAGGATATTCTCTCCCTTGATGTTGAGTGCCTACGTTTTAGTAATCAAATAGAATAATTATTTTAATTTGTTTATAAATAACAAATATTTATTGCACATGTTAATGGAATCGAGCATAATACTTCCAAATACATGGTACACAGTGATCATATCTAATTATCTATCTCTGCTTTCATTCCTTGTCTGGCCCCAGCACCCTTCCTACTCTCAAGAAATTACTATTGGGCTTCCATATTACTTTTAAAAAATCAATTCTAGGGTGTAGGTGGCAAACACAGTAATAGAAAAAAAGATTTCTGCAGCTACAAACAAGCACTTGCTGGAATGAACTCTCCCCACATCTCAGAGACCATAAATGTTAACACCTGGCTGAGTCCCCTTTATCTCGTTGTACACAATCAGAAAAACAATCTCCAGCTACTGCTTTCACTATGCTGACCTTAATTTTTCCATAAATCATCCAATTGGCTTCGGTTCTCACCACATGAGGACAGGGGTTCCACTGAGATCATCAGAAACCACTAGGGCACCACATCTCAAGGTCCCTCCTTTGTCACCCTGTAGTTCACATTTTAGTGGTTTTCAGAACAAGAGGTTCTGCCTTACTTTTTACAATCGTCTCTTCCAGAAATCCACGTCATTACATTTCCCTGGTTTTCTATCTCCTTAACTGGATGCCCTCACTCTCTGTCTCCTTCATAGACTTCTTTTCCATTGCTAAATATAGGTGTGTCCCCAGCTCAGAGAAATGCTCCTTGTACTTCTATGTCTTCACCCACACCCAGGATTATGCTAAGTCTCATGGCAGTATTTTCCACATTCCCCTGCCTCCCAAATATTCATTTTCTTCCCAGTCCTCTCCTCTCACCTTCAGACATGTTCATGTGGATATCTAAGAGAAATCACAAGCATCAACGCAAAAGCCTTCCTCAAGACTAGCCTCATGTGGTCTTTCTGCCCCATACAGGATTGGGTATCAGCAAGAGTGCTCACGTTAAAAATTCAGCAATTGTCCTTGGTGTTTTCACCATTACACTCACCTCAATCCATCCCCAAAACCAATTTATCCTAAAGACAATATTATAAACGTGTGTGTGTGTGTGTGTGTGTGTGTGTGAGAGAGAGAGAGAGACACAGAGACAGAGACAGAGAGATACATATATTTAAAATTATAAATATATAAGTATACAATTATATGTATATTAAATATCTATAAAATATATAATTATAAATATACAAATCAGGTTAAACCACTTTATTCCTGTTACCAAGTCATGCCATCATGCTATATAATGCATATTCTATTGAAAATCATATCCATGCAGACAAGTTCTGCTAAACGACCACAAATCCTCTTCTTATCAAGAGACTTAAAAGCTGCTTTTGCCAAAAAGCACTGATTGTTCACTGATGCCTACAGATGCCCGATGGACAACCACAGTGAGATAACCCTTGGCATCTCTGAGATATACTTATTTTATTTATTGGCTTATAATAATTACAGCATAGAAAAGACAAAGAAATGCCTGCAATATTAATAAGGACTCCTGAAACATCCCAGGCACAACAGGAGTAGGAAGAAGCCATCATGAATTGAAACTCTTACCCCACTTCTGAATAAAATTTTGAAAAAAAATGTATATAAATATATATGTTCACACACACACACACACACACACACACACACACACACTGGATGGTGAGTGTAACTCCCTTTCACAGCTGGATGATTAATTTCATACATACAATTAATGAAGATTTGTATGAAAAAATTAAAAGCTGCTTGTAAAACAAGTACTGAAGGGCTTTCTAAAATTATTAGTAACCAAGTCAGCCAATGAGTAGGCAGATACTCTGGTGGAGGCTAGAAAAAAGTCAAAAGTATAGTTCTGGCGCCATCTAGTGTCTAATAAGGAGACAGGAATTCTTGAAACCTAAATAAGGGGTGGGGAAATTCAACTGGAGAAGCAAGAAATGGAAGGCTTCCTAAGGAGGCCTTTATCTCACAAGTAGAAAAGGATTGGGGCAGGTAAATGACATGGCGAGGGGTATCTTAGAATAATTGAGAAGGTAAAATGGATGGTAACCTTAGATCAGATGCATAGAAGGGGTCAGTACTCCAGGTCTCTTTAGTGCTTGAATTCTTGGGTCAGACCAGGGGAATGGTAGTCCCCACAAGAATGGGAATAGAGGTTCCTTGCTGTTTTGTAGATGCCTATGTCCTCTTTGCCTAGAACAAAGCCTGGTGTTAATAGTTTTATTTTAAAATGCAAGGGGTTCTGTTTCCATATATAAAACCAAATAAGGGCTGTGGTTATATCTAGAGGTAGAGTGTTCACCTATTATGCATGAGGCACTGGGTTCAAGCCTCACCACCACATAAAAATAAAATAAATGTATTGTGTTCATCTACAACAAAAAATAAATAAAAGAAAAAATAAATAAATATAAATAAAATAAATAAAAGAAAATAAATAAAAGAAAAAAAACTAAATGATAACGCTGTCAAAAACAGATCCCCTGCCCCATCCATGCCAAACTGCCTTTTAGAGAATCACGAAGCTGGGCTTGGCCTTCCTCCAGCCTCAGAAGCAGGCGCCACTTTGTGTCCTACTTTACAGATGTAGGGAGTTTCCCAAAGTCACTTCTGGCGAGGGTCAAGGCCTCCTCCCCCATCAATCTTTTTTTCATTGCCCAGGTGCTAGGAAACCCCTACCTGTGAGCCAGTGGGGTGGACTGTGCAGTCCAGACCAGGCTCCAGCAAATGGCGGCTGCCTCACAGGCTTACCCTCTCGGAACCTCCAGGTCTCAGTATGTACACAGCAGGCACCAAGAGAAGTCTCTATGAACACTCTGGAAAAATTGTTGTTCTCCCAAAACAAAGTGTCTCAGGCAATATCACCAGGAATCCTTCCAGAAACCCCATGGAATCCAACCAACCTGAAAATATGGAAAGTGCACAGCATCCCATGAGAGGGAGGAGCCAAGAAAGGCTGCGCTGTGGCATCTGCAGCCTCCCTCCACTGCCTCAGTGTGTAGGTGGAAAACTGAGGCCCCCTGTGGAGCAGACCCTGAGGTCACATTGCTATCTCAGGACCCAAAGACCCTTCTTCCTCACTGGGTCAACAGTGACTCCTGACAGAGTTCCCGGATGCCTCTCCTGACTCCCTTTGCCTCCTGTGGGCGCACCCACCATGCCCTCTGCTCCCGCACCACTGCGCCTCCTTATTCCTAGGCTTCACATCAGGGGTCCTGAGTGGGATGCTGCCTCCCACGTGCTTCCCCTGTCTTCTCCCCGCCCACTGTTCTTATGGGTTGGGCTCCACTCGCTCAGCCTGACTCTGCCTCATCAGATCTGCCAAACAATTAAGCCCCACTAAGTCCTCTCCACTTTTTTTCATAGGCTTCACCCAGCATCTGGCCTCTTACCTGCACTGTTCTGCAGAGCCACGCCCACTCCACCTATTTGATCCTCTGCACTCTGTCCACGTGGCTCATCCTCCACTGACCTATTTAACTCTCTGGGTTTGCAGGTTTGTTCCTCTAGCTGTGGAACCTTTGCCGTCTGGCTTGGCTCAATTCCGCCAACATCCACTAGCATGCCAAATGGCTCTGATTTTCTTCGTTAGCTAGGCTTTTCCATCAAGTTCACTCCTACACCAGCCACCCTGTGTCACCTGGCCTTTCCACTGCTCCTCAAAAACTTCATCTGAAATGAATGAAAGGAATCTTGCAGAGATGCCCATGATTGTGACACCACTGAGTCTAAGGGACAATTACATTTGGGCTCTGGTCACGTTTGGACCCCACATCTCCAATAGTTGACCTTGAACCACTTTGCTAACTTGAGTCAGACTATCTCCATTTACAAAATTTAACTGATGATAATGCTTTATTATTTATATTACATAAATGTGAGCACGTTTTCAGCACTGTCTGTGTATTATGGATGCAGAAGA
The DNA here is from genome assembly GCF_052094955.1 of Ictidomys tridecemlineatus. Taxonomy (NCBI): domain Eukaryota; kingdom Metazoa; phylum Chordata; class Mammalia; order Rodentia; family Sciuridae; genus Ictidomys; species Ictidomys tridecemlineatus. Next base: position 210,471,982 of record NC_135480.1, on the reverse strand, counting down.
GACACTGGCAGCAACTAGCAAGGTCCCTGCCCTATATGTGGAAGAGCCCAGCCAGAATTTAAAAAGCATGTTTGCAAAGGACATGGCCTTCTGCTTTTCTTTAGCTCTGTGGCCTTCAGCACCTTCTCTTACCCTTTCAGCCCAGGATGGGCACAGGTCCTTGGCGAACAAGAGTCATCTGTGATCTCTTCTCCAGCCAGCCCGGGGCATCTCAGAATGAGGTGTCTGATCATGGCCATCTTTCTCAAGGTTGAGTCTCATAAGGAAAAGCCTCTTTATAATGACTTATGTATAACTATGGTTTATTCTGGCAGCCTGACTCAGTGCTGCAGAGACAGGGCAGCAGTAGGGGACTTGGGTTTCAAGCTGCAGAAACTGAACTGGGTGCTTTCAAAAATGCACTAGATGACACTGGGGAGGTCAAGGGAACCTGATGACAAAGTTCAATAAAACCAGGAGCTGGGTTTTGCCAGGTGATCTCAGTGCCCCAAACCCTTTTAGAGTCCTTCCTGGAGCCTGCTGCTATATGAGCACACTGTAAGCCTTTCTGCTGTCACTTTGTCACTGCTCAGATTCTAAGTCTTCAGAGAACATGTCTGGTTGGCTGGGTATAGGTACTGGCTGGGAATATGAATTCTTGACATTCAACTAGGTATTGAAGGATGAGTAGAAATTTGCTAAAGAGCAAAGGAAAGGACATTTTAGGTAAGAACACCATTTGTGACCTCATAAAGAAATTTGTGTCCTCTCAGAATCACAAAACCACACTATGCCAGATGCTTTTCTCATCCTGTCATTTCCCAAACCTTTCAAAAATAGTGCCAAATGTTGGGAAACTGATTGCATTGTTTTATGAAAATGCTACAGGCTCTTATAAAGAATTGAAAGTATACAGAAGGATATTGCAAAACTGAGCAAGGGGTGGGAATCTTGCCAAAAACCCAGTGCCCCAAACACCAGAATTAACATTAGGCAGTATCATTTTCTAGGCCTTTCTAGTCACATAGATTGGAGGGTGAATAAAAAAGGGGGAATGGGTAGAAAGAAAGAAAAAACTTTTATTAAAATAAGATTAAGTGTGGGCTGGGTTTGTGGCTCAGTGGGAAAATGCTTGCCTACCACATAGAAATAAAGAGATAGTCCAGCCCTGGGGGGCTCAGGGCCAGGGTCTATACCCATACAGCCTCACTTAGCTGGCCCTCACTCTGGATACCAGTGGGAAGAACCTGACAGAGCAGAACAACTACAGCAACATTCCTCACGAGGGGAAGCACATGCTGCTGTATGAGCGGTCCTCGCCCATCAATCCAGCCCAGAGTGGCAGCCCCAGTCACGTGGATTCCGCCTACTTCCGTGGCTCTTCTACATCATCATTGTCAGACAATGAATGACAAGGGTAATGCAAAGGTAGAAGGTTCCTCCACAGCCTTTTCAGGAAGCCAGCTAGTGGTAGGCTAAGGGAGCCAGATAGGCACAGTCCAGCCAATCCCCTGCCTCCTGTCCATGCCCACCAGGAACCACATGGACATCACCACACGTCCCCTGCCCCACTCACACACACGTGAGGTGCTAAAAGTGGCTGAGCACAGGCACAAGAAGGAGTTTACATCTTGTTTTATTTCTTTATTTTTTATACTAAAAATAAAGAAATAAAACATCTTCCACATCCTGAAGAAGGGTGAGATCAAAATTGTTGTTTCTATTGAAGATGAAGCCAACAAAGACCTGCTTCTGGCCACCCTGCTCTATAGGCCAGTCCGTCAGTATATTCACAGAGTCCTGTTTAGTTTGGCAGAAAGCAGAAAGAAAACAGAGAGACTTGCTTTTAGGGGAAAAAAAAAAAAAAAAGACTTCCACCAGAGTTCTCACCAGTGGTCATGAAGGAATGGGCAGCTTACAAGGGGACATCTCCTCCAACCCGTCTCAGGGCAGGGGCAGAGGCTGGGCAGGAGTCTTGGCTTTGGGCCCCTATGAGGAAGGGGTCGCAACAGGCCCTTCCGTGCCTTCTGGACCCTGTGGAGACTTCTCAGGCAGTGACAGCAGGACTAGGAAGTCCCAGGGCAGAGTCCAACCTATTCCTTCTCAGAGAGAGAAACTAGAAATCGCTGGCACTCTGCTGGCCACTGGGCGGGAGGCAGGCGGCCATGGAGGCCGAGGGCCCTTCCCATTGCAAGTGGTCTCTGTGGGAGGAGCAGCGAGAGGGCGTCCCAGAGGAGTGCTTTCCACCCGGGATGCGGAGGTTGGGTAGAGGTGGAAGGCACTATGCCAGGTCACAAAAGCCAGGGAGCAGTTCAGGGCAGACCTCCTGATGCTGCTTCAGCGCAAGAAGTGGCCAAAGAGCTGAAGTCAAAATCCGGGAACCGAAGTCCTCTGCCGTCTTCACACCACAGGGCCCTGGCTGAAGACAGTGATGGCCGAGGAGAAGCCAGTGCCCCATGAATGGGAGCGCAGTGGACAGCAGGGCCCCGTCATTCTGAGAGGCCTCCAACAATGACTAAAATGTGCACCACAGACCCTCATTAAATGCACGGAGTACAGACAGCGCCTGCGCAGGGAGGCTGCGCTGGAGTCCGCTGTCCCAAGTAAAGAAGAGTCACTTATTCTGTATAGAGGGTGAAGATTTAGGAATATCTGCAGAGAAGAGAGCCTGCAGTTATGTACATCTTGTATTTTCCGTAAAAGAAAAATGAGGACTTTGGAAATTCAGATCCCTCTTTGATTTCAGAGATTTAAACAACACATTTTGAGACTTAACCAGTTTTAATCAAAACGCTACAATAAAACAAAAAAGAGAGAACGAAAATGAAGAGCATTTGACTCCCCCATTTAAAATGAAGTACACACAAAGTTTAAACTGGTTATGACAAAAGCCTATAGTTGTATATCTTGAACTATAAAGAAAACAAATTTTGGCAGTCTTTATATATAGCTTAAAATATGATTTTTAGCATTTGGCACCATATGTATGCCATTATGTTTGATTTTGCATTACTGTTTCACAATGGAGCTTTGTTTAAGGCTTTGATTTTTATGATTATGAAAGAAATAAGACACAACCACAGTTTTTCTTTCTTACTTAAATTTTATCATTGTTGATGTGGTTCTTTTGTGTTAAAAAAAGTGCAACTATGGAAACTAAAAAATTATAAAGTGATATTGCCGTTCTGCTGATTTTAAATCAGAGAACATCATAATACTTTACAAGCAAGTTAAATGGAGATAAAGTTGAAATAATTGAGAGGCAAATGACCTTTCAAAATCAACACTATGTGATCTGAAACTTCATGACTAATCCCATGCATCTGTGATCAATGAACTATGTGGTTTTGAATCAGATGTAGACCATTAGTAAACTACTTGAGCTAAACTTCTGCCTGGTTCATAATTTTTAAAGTGTCTAGTTCATATTATTCATGTTATTGTCCTTTCTTCCATTCTTACCAGTATGTGCCCATTCGCAAAACAAAAATGCTAACAATCAGTAATGGGCCTATAAAAGATGTTAACTCTGTTTAGTCATTGACTGATCTTGCTCTAACATTAAAATTTTGTGATTATTGACCTCTGTTGTATTTATTTTAAAATCCCCCCAAAATTATCTAGCCATTTTCAAATATCAACATTACCCTGGCGTATTCACTGCTGTATGCATTATTGTTCTTTGTTGCTGTTTTATGCCTTCATATTAGCAAAATATGAAATTCTGTGAAAGAAAAAAAAAAACCTTTGATCTCAAAAAAAATCACCCCCCCTTCTGTAGTCTGTGGCTGCTTTTGATTAGCATCTCCTTAATAAAAATCTATACTTTTAGTATAAAAAATAAATAAATAAAACAATGGTTAAAAAATTATTTTAAAAAATGTTTAAATGTGAATATAAAGCATTTTTACTTGAATTTAAGAAAAGAAAAAACAAAATCTGTAAAAGAAACATAGTTGCTAACATGACATATTTATTTCGTGACAAGTGTTTGTTTGATATAAGAACACCGCAATAGTGTGATTTGCCGAAGTCTGGCTTGGCACAAATCAGGAGCCACTTGTCAAAAAGAAACTAACTTTATTTTTAGAACTACAAACGCCAAACAAAACAGCTCCAGGGAAAAACCCTCAGAGCCCAACTGCCACCACGGGCTTCCACAAGCCACTCCCCCCCCACACCAGCCTCTCAACCTCCCACAATCCTCCTGCTCTTGAGGCCGATTGGCTGGGTTGCGTGGGCAGAGCCAAAGAAGTCACCCAATGAACATCACCGCAGAGGAGCCAATCAGCTAGATGTTGCTGGGGCCACTGTGAGCCAATCATCAGCCAGCAACTGGAAGTTTGCTGGCAGCTGGATCATCAGCCGGCAGCTGGAAGTTTGCTGGGGCCCCTTTGGCTGTGGCTCTCAACAGTGATTAACAATGTGTCTCAAAAGTTAAAAAAAAAAAAAAATTTAAAAAAGCTGAGAATGAGGCTCAGTGGTTATGTGCCCCTAAATTCAAACCACTGTAAAGAAAGAAAGAAAGAAAGAAAGAAAGAAAGAAAGAAAGAAAGAAAGAAAGAAAGAAAGAAAGAAAGAAAGAAAGAAGAAGGAAGGAAGAAAATTGTGGTTTCTTTTTCTTATATCACATATTACAATTTTAGCATTCATTTTTACCTGTTGTAGAGGCTGTGAAAAGTCAGTCTCTCACACATATGTCTGTGCCCACACCTGACATTTTGATGTCACGCTATTATTTTATGTCAAGGTCTATACTTTACCTGCCACCTCACCTTAATTGGAAATTTTGTCAAATCTTAAATTTATCTGAAGGCAGGCTTCATCGTCAGCCCTTGTACCCTGGCTTCTTCCTTCTGTGTTCATTTAGATTCAAGTCTTTTTTGGAACAGACCCACTTCAAAAATGGGAACAATAAGGCTTGCTAAAAGTCACTTTCCCAATGGCCCTTCAGTTCGGGAATTGAGATGGGGACCAGTGTAGTATGTTGTGGAGACGGTTCTCAGGAGATAAAGGGAGCCCTGAGATTTTGAACTTGAGTGTTGGCATCAAGATACTCACTCTCTGTGAACATTCTGGGGCAGGTGAGGGATCCTGGAGATGACTCCAGCCTAACTCTGCCCCTAGGGCTCAGATTAGGTACTTGTAGGGGTTTTGTGTTGTACTTCCATCCCATCCCCTGAGACCTGAAATAGAATTAGTGACAAAGATGGCTGGTTCTCTTGTCCTACATTGTTCCTGAACCTGAGGACAATGAATAGAAAGTAGAACAAGGAGGAAAATCCATGCATCTGTCTTTCCACTACTAGAAAAATACACCCATCTAATACTGAAAAAAAAAAATTCTTGAGAATCAAAGAGTCCAGTGGTTGGTAGCCTGAGCTTCTATGGCTATCCAGCCATGCCATCGTGCCAGGACCTTTACGTTTTTCATTCTGCCATCCTTTGGATACAGCTATCAGGGGAAAGGGAAGAAGAAAAAACCAAAGAGCTAGAGGCCCAATGACTTCCACTGATATCTCACTGGCCGGCAGAATCATAGAGACTTCTAACTGCAAAGGATACTGCGGAATGCAGTTTGTTTTTCACTCTTAGTTTGGGTTTGGTCTTGTTTTTGGTTGTGGGGCCTGAATCTAGGGTTGCTTAAGCACTGAGCAACCATCCCAACCCTTTTTATTCTTTAGAGACAGTGGAGTCTCTCTAAGATTTTTAGGGCCTCACTGTGTTGCTGAAGCTGTCCTTGGATTTGTGAGACTCCTGTCTCAACCTCCATAGCCACTGGGATTATAGGCATGTGCCACCAGGCCTGCCTGGATTTTTTTTTTTTTTTTTTTTTTAGGTGCTGGGGTTTGAACCAAGAGCCAGGCACATGTGAAACACTTGTTTACTAGTGAGCTGTACCTTCAGCCCTAAACATGTCATTTTGAAATGTTAGCAACCCATTTTAAAAAATATAAGGTCCCAGTGGAATGAATGAGGGATACCTGCACCTGGACCTTAGCAACCAGTTGTGCTGAGGTGACTCTGTGCAGAGCCTGTGCAGGCTGGCTCACGTTTGCAGGGGAGGATGGGCATCAATTCATCAATTGAGGATAGACACAGATCTGAATGGGCCCTGGTGGGCTATTAAAGGAGAAGTGCTGGACATGTGGCCATGCTGAGACATTGTTCTTTCATATGTGTTGGGTTGGGCAACCCAGGTGGAGAGGGGATAGAGGGTGAGTGTATTGGGGTGGTTACCCATTGAGATATATCCCTAGTCTTTCTTTTTAAATATTTTTTTTCTTTTTTTCTATAAACAAAGAAAAAAAAGATAGATCTTTATTTTGTTTACTTATATTTGATTCTGAGAAACAAACCCAGTGCCTCACACATGCCATGCAATTGTGCTACCACTGAACCCAGGCCGAGCCTCATCCCCAGCACCTTTTATTTATTTACTTGATTTGGCCCTACTGGGATTCAACTCTTGGATACTCCATCACTAAAAAACAACACCAGCCCCATTTTGTGTTTTATTTAGAGACAGAGTCTCACTAATTTGCTTAGTTCATCACCATTGTTAGGCTGACTATGAACTCATGATTCTTCTGCTTCAGCCTCCTGAGCCACTGAGATTACAGGTGTGTTCCACCTCTGTCTGGCTCCCCTTTCCTTTCTTTTCTTTTTTTTTTAAATTTTGATACAGGGTTAAAGTGTTTCTCAGGACCTCACCAAGTTAATGAGGCTACTTTAAACTTCCAATACCCCTGCCTCAGCCTCCACATCCACTGCGATGACAGGCCTGTACCACTGTGCCAACTCTAATACAATTTTAAAAGTTATTTATTCCATGGTAATATGGATCTATTTAAACTTACAATACAAAAACACATATATAATATATTCACTTATAAGTAAATTTATAAGAATTAGAATATGCCATTTATATAAACATAAATGTCACAAAACTTACTCCTAGTGATCAAATGTGACCCATAATATCTGGAACACATATGGACATTTGATTCATATCTTTTTATTATTTTTCTCGACTTATTATTGTAGACAAGCTCAAAATACTGAATACTGAATGAGTTATCAATTGAGGATAATATTTTATTTACCTAGTAGTGACATTTATTTCCCACAAATACTGCATGTGGCATTTATGTGTTGAAGCTGAAAAGTTGATCACGTAGAAACTGAGAACAGACAAGCTTTTCATATTTATGATAAGAATGAGAAAGAGACTGATTGTGTGTAAGCAGTGCCAAAACAATTAAGACCAGAAAGTAACTCATAGGTTTTATAGCAAAATAAGGTGATTGAATTCTATAATAACTACTTAAATAAATCAAAATAGCCAGAAGTTTTCAGGGCCTCACTGTGTTGCTGAAGCTGTCCTTGGACTTGTGAGATAATGTTAATGAGATGAAAATTACCTGGTCTGATAATGATATTTTTAATGAGATGAAAATTACCCTGGTCTGATAATTACACACTATATACACATGTTGAGTTATAATAATGGGTCTCATATCCAAGTAAAAATAGTAGATTCTACTTAAAAATTAAAATAAACAGAAATCAACTCCTTGATGTTTTAACCAAATATCTATATCACCTCAGATTTTTACATGGTATCCTATGTTCATGAATGTTTCATTATTTTGGTTTCTCTTACTGTCATGTCTTTTAGATCTATAAAGTCTAAAGAGTCATGGAATGATTTAGCCTCATCTACATGGTTTTCTGGTGACTGTTTGTTTTTTTTTCAAAACTTGTTTTCACTTTATTTTATTATTTTATTTTTTATGTGATGTTGAGGACTGAACACAGTTCCTCACATGTGCTAGGCAAGCACTCTACCACTGAGCCATAATCTTAGCCCTGATGACTGGTATTTTTTAATATGTGGCTGGAAACAATTTAAAATATATACCTACTATTTCAGACACTTGACTTAAAACACAACATGCCTTGTATAAAAAATATTCCATCAGATTAACATCAATTTTTTATCAAGTTTATACATGGTTTCTTTACTGGAGAAATACATTACTTACTTGGAGCAGATGAATATTGAGACTCTTATGGAAATTCATCTTTTAGGCTTGGGTCTAATTCTTGTTCTTTAATTAAAAAACCTTACAATGGAATGATGTTGAGTCTATCTGAACTGTGATTTTAATTACCACCTTTATTCCAGATGACTGAGGAGAAAACAATGATAATATATTTCTATTGATATTCAATAGCTGGACTTTGGTCACTTAAGCTAGTTTTTCTGGTCGTGATAATAACATATATGTAAGATGAATATCTACATTAGGGATTAAAAAACAGTCCTAAATACTGTCAAAGAGCTTTCTACACATATTGCTAGAATATTCTAACATCATGGAAAACATTTTGAAACAGCAACATATGTAGCCATTATTAAAACAAGAGATTTAAATTTCCCAAGTCACATATATGAGAAACTGAATAATTAAAACATAATGACCAACATTTCCTTTTTTTAAATTAGTTACACATGACAGTACAATGATCTTGAGATATCATACATTTGAATCAGATGGGATATAATTTCTCATTTTTCTGAGTGTACAGGTAATGACCAACATTTCTGTTGAGGATTTTTTATGTCGGAAACACATCCGTATTTTATAGTTGTTCTTCTTTCATACATAATAGCTCTAGAATATAAGTAACATGACTCCAACTATGTCATATGAGATGACCAGATTTAGCATCAAGGTAAAACTTGAACTCAATGGAAGATCATAAATACAAATTTTAAAAAAATCTTAGAGAGGATGCTTCTCAGAGTCATCTTAGATGATATATTAAAGACATTGGGTCTGGTAATAAACAGTCAAAAATACAGCTGTGAAACAATACACCTATGGGCATACCTCTTCATTGAGATTCATTTTTTGAGAAGGTTGCAATTCTTTACTTTTGTGCAATCATCCCATTTCAATTCACCAAAAATTGTAGGGTTTTCAATATGTTTCTAGAGTTTAATCAAGAAGGAATGATGAAATCAAAGTAACACACTACCCCAGAAAACCTCTGAGATTATATCAAGATAAAATTATATCAAGAACTATTTTGATAACATATGGTAATTCTGAATTTATAAAAAAGCCAATGTATAGGGGGAGCACAGATACCATTACATAGTCCAGACATGATTTGGTAATAATATGGGAATGGCACCTGGAGAGTGTTAGAAAGACTTGATAACAGCAATGGGAAAAGGGCATGTTGGGTGAATCCACATCTATCCCTGGTAATAGGATAGGCTGAGATTGATGAAGACGATACTATTTGAAATAAAATCTTTCTCCTAAGATATATACTATTTATATGGAATAAGAAAAAAGATGAAAAATACCAAACTATATTATTTTTATTAGTATAAGAAATACTTTTCTCTGGAAGTTCATCTTGAGGTCTCAGCTAACACCATCATTTTCTTCTACAACTTCACATTCCTTTTCTAGCACAAGATGTAGCCCATAAACATTACCATTGGTATCTTGGCCCCAGTACATCTAGGGGTGCTGATAATGATGGGGTTTATAGCTACAGATGTTTTTTTATTGTCTCAGAATTTTAGAGATGACATCAAATGTAAATTAATAATCTACTTCCACAGGTTTTTTGGGGGCTTCTCCATTTGTACCACCTGCCTGCTGAGTGTCCTCTATGATACCACCATCAGCCCCAGAAGCTCCTCTTGGCAAAGTTTAACCATAAATTCCCACATCAGAGCCTGTGATTCCTTGTTTCCTATGGGTATTCTACATGTTCTTGAATGCTTGCTTCTCATTCTCTTCTACTGCCATCACCAATGTGACCTCACATGATCTTATATTTATTACTCTATGCTGAACAATTGTGCCAATGTGTTGCATTCCAAGGCATTTATTTTTTATATTGGGGGTATTCCAGGAAGTTTTTTTCTAGGGCTCATGTCCGCAGTTCTGTCTAAAGGTCAATAAATAGATAAACCTCTCACTAAAAAATAATGATGTTATCACTATTAATACCTGAACATTAAAATAAATAAACAATGTTTACAACTCTCAGCCCATAGGTATGAGGACTTAGATTACATAGATCAATTTTTTGGAAAACACAAACTACTAAAACGCACTGGGTCCCTGATGATCATCATAATGGGAAGAAATTATTGATTTCAGCTTTGGATCTTCACCAAGCCATGGATTTATTAAGGGTAGGGCCATGACATGCTATCAATCATATGTAAAAAGGAAAAAAAATAACATAAATAGGAAATGGTTCCCTCAGAAAAAGAAGAAATTACAAGCACACTGTGGTAGTGCACAGAATATCCAAAATGTGGCCTCTGTCTACTGCGGAATCTACAGAAAGCATGAACTCACATACCTGCTGGGAGAAAGAAAAATGTTGCAACCCTCCAGCTAATTGGGCTGTATCATTTGGTATTATAGAAAAATAAACCAATGATAAAGCAATATTTCTTGCAGGATGGAATGCTGATGATGCATTTGCAAGAATATAAAATAGATGCCCAGAGTATGCAGTACAGAAATGTCCAGAAATGAACTTCAGAAATAGCCCAAATAGCCATCATTTGATTAGTTCCAACTTTGGTCTATCTACACCATGTAAGGTTAAGGTCTGTGCATATGTGGAGTGTTTTGCAGGTTGTTTCATTGAGTAAAAAATAAGGGGCAGACAGAATATTAAGAAGCACTCCCTTTTGGGTAAGAAAGAAATTTACATAATAACATATCATTATTCTTGCCTCCTACCAGAACAAGAAACAGTAAGAATATATACTAGAAACAAATTAAAACAGATATTCATGAGGGGCAATGGGAGGAGATAATTAGGGATGGGATAGAGGTGAGACTTTAGTGTATTTTAACATGGGTTTATATTTGAGCCAAATAAAAAATGACCATGTTCAAAACAGAATTTAATTAAAGGACAAAAATCAAGCCTGAGAGACAGGCGAGAGCCTGACCACTCAAACATGAACCACACTATTCTGTCACTAAATAATTTATTAAGCTTGCATCATTTCCATGATCTTTTACTCCAATGTGAACACAATTTTTACCTAAAGTAGCAACCCTGGTTTGCGGTGTGACAGTTACTGGTCAGTACTTGGCAATAAAGGATGTCAGAATTCATATGCAATGTTTGCTGCCAGCACAGCAAGGGACCACATGGGTTTCATGCTTTCTTCATTAGACTGTAGTTTACAAGGGCAGGGGCCACTTCTTTTCTAGAGTGAACAGCCTGCTGAATACACAGATACTACTATTAACATACACTGAAGAATTCTTTAACAGTTTAATGCCAAGAACACAGAGAAGACTTGGCAGTTACTTCCAGGTCCACATTTCAGAAGCTTGGCTAGACACACTTGGATAGACACACTTGAGACTCAGCAGTTTCTCTGCTGCCCCGCCTTTGGTTCCAGAGAGAGCATGTCTTCCTCTAAGCTAAGACAGAAATACAGTCCTGAAGTACCTGGCATTTGATGCTTTCCCTTCTGGGGTGGCTTTACTCCAAGATATTCTCCAATCCCTGGAGTAATTGAAGTCCTCAAAGTTGCTCCATTATCTTGATAACAGCAGCCCTTCCACTGAAGGATCCCACAGAGAGTGCAATTGAGTGTCATCTGCTCCCAGCCCTTGTGATAATCCCATTCCCATCAACCAGACACAGAAGTGCAAAAGTGACAACCGGGGACAGAACTGGCAGGTGACAGTGTACTGTGGGATTTCACAGATTCCATAATAAATTCCTTCTTACATATCTATATCTATATCCTATTGGTTCTGTTTCTCTGGGGAACACTGATGCAGCATTGTCAGATAAAATGAGTTAGTGAGTGGACAGCACTTGGAGCTGTTGTAGGCACCATTAGCTGCCCCTTTGATGTGATTTCACCTCCTTACCCACTCCTTCAGCTGGTGGATTGAATTGTGTTGATATGTAGAAGGGGACCCATATGCTCTGGCTCATATAGCAAAATCATTTCCTGGAGAGTGGACAATCTTGGAGGGTGAGTAGACCTGCATTTGCTAACAGATATAACTGCCATAGCCCAGGAAGACCCCAACAAAGGGGAAAACAGGACCTTCAAGGCTTTTGATTTTACAGAAGCTGACCCAGAAGAAGTAGCCTACACTGTCCTGTGGAACAGGATCAAACTCAGACTCAGGTTCAAGTTCTGATTAACTATGAACACTTACGCTAGTTTCTTCATCTCCATGACTGGAAGAATATGTGCCTTCAATAAATGTGAGCCCCTCTTCTTTAGAAACAATTATTAAGATTCCCCCTGGGAAGAGTTCCACGTGTCTTCTCCCTAACGTCATGTGTATTCTAAATCCTGTATGCCATTCCATCGTACTTTTTATCAGCAAAATATCACCCAAGGAGATTACAGAATTCAATACAGTCTCATGGTTTTCTGGTTCCTGCCCAAGAAATGGCACAGGGAGGCCTTAGGAAATTCGTGCAATGAAGCTGAAACATTTTATTGAAAACCAGTGATATTGTAGCAAATGACCTCCTAGGCATGTTCTTGGGGGACACTGGGGCCAGGGATGGGGTGGGGAGTGACGACTGGGGCTAAGAGGCAGTGCCCCTGGTGCAAGCAGGGACAGGGCCTGGAGGATGTCATGGAGGGCGCTGGTTTGGGCACAGAGGACCCCAGATTCCAAAGTGGGTTCCTGCCACTTCCTAGCTGTGTGACTTGGAGCCCAGTGCCTAACCTTGCGAGGCCAGTTTTTCCTCTTGGAGTAGGGAGGACCGTAATACCCTCTTAGGGCAGTTGTCAGGACCCAAGGGGAGTCATTGAAGTTCTCAGCTGCTACGATCACTCCTTTCTCTGCGGTCCAACCGTGGGCTGAGGCGCCCGGGTCCAAGGCCCATATAGGCACATGCTCACAAACTCCCGCCGGCCAGGTGAGACCCAGGTGGCTGCCTAGTCCCCGGGTCTTAATCCTTCAGGGTCAAGAGGGTGGGCAGAGTGGATTTAGGGGCAGGAATATGACAGAAGTTCGGGAGCCCGCAAGCTGGTTCGAGACCTTGTCGCTGCCCACTGCAGTGAGGGCGAGGGAGTGAGAATAGGAGCAAGTCTGGTGAGATCTCATGGAGGTGGTGGTGAGTGGCAGGCTGCAGTGATGGTCTTTCGGGGCTGAGGAGGTTGAGAGGGACAGAAACCGAGGCCCTGGGCGAGGGGAGAGGGGCAGGTAGGTGGCCCACGTCTTCGGAGGCGGTGCAGCACGCCCGGCGGCTGCAATGGCACCACCAGATTCACGCTATCTCGGGAGGTGCGCCCAGCAGGGCGACCAGGGCTGCCACCCAGTCCCCTGGCCAGTCAGACCTCGCACTCGGGAGTGACCCCAGTTCCCCCCTCAGTTTCCCAGGGTGGAGGGGTTGCGCGGCTGGCCATGGCAGCTCCACTTTGCTATGTGCCAGGCACTTGTGCGCTTCCATGCTCGGACTGCACAGAGAGGTGCAGCGCCCTGCCCAAAGTCACACTGCTGAGACATGGTGGGATGGGCTTCCAATACCTGCGCAGGCCTGCACCCTTCCTTTCCTCCAGTCCTTCTCCCAGCAGTGCTCACAGCTGGTTCCCTTGGGTCCTGGTGGGGCTGCCAGGGTGTGTCTGGGACCCAGTCTGAAACTGGATGCAGCATGGTATGTGAGTTCATCGGGACAGGTTTTTCCAGCCTTTTGTCTGATTCCCAGAAGGTCTTCCACCCCTAAACTATCTATTGGCCCTGTGTGAGAGGGCAGAGGTGGGCTTAGAGTGATCTTTGTAAGTCAGGGGTGAGGTCACTAGCCCAACAAAATTGGAATACTGGAGCCGAAGCCTTGCCTCAGGCAAAGGTAAATTTGATTCTCCTTGAAGCACTGATTCTAATCTGGAACAGTTGGTTGTCAACCCCAGAACCAAAGCTCTTCTCCTTGTTGTTGAACGTTTATCAAGCCCACTTCGCTACTGAGCAGTGAGGTTCTTGAACAACAGAACCTCCCTACACACATAAGTGAAAGTGGGTTTGATACTTTCACTTACATGTAGAAGAGAAATAAAGGGAGACAATATATGACATGCGTTGCTGTCTCACTTATAACCAGAACTTTCAGCTGTGGTGGAAGAGAGCATGCATTCGAGTGCTTGCACCTGCTGCTAATGAAGAAGTTTGAATTGGTTAAAAAAAAAAAGTATTAGAATCTAGTTCAAATAAGAAAATCAAACAGGGAGATGAAGATGGAAACTTGGGAGAAAACACTTAGTGTTAGGACAACCTTATTTATGCTAATAAAAAGGAAAGGCTAGATTGAAGCAGGGATGACATGCCAAGGTCAATTACCAGCTGCCTCACTCTACCCACAGGTCATACTATGACCCTTGCATGGATCCCTTATTTTCCCCACAATGTCAGAGCACATTCTTTGTGTCTTGTGCTTTGAGGTACTGCTACTTGAAGGGATAGTAATGAACTCCTTCAGTTGCTATTAATAAGAAGTAAAATATTAATAAGATTGAAGTTTTTGGATTCATTAGGGTGAGATTTATATGCCATTTTATACTGTTAGCATACATACTAGTCTATGTATACTCACTATAAATTTAAATTTATGTTGAGTTAATGTGTAGTGTGAAGAAATGAGCACTAATTTTCAGACAGTTTCCTTATTCTGAAGGATCCCTTACTACTTTGTCTTACATAATTAGAGGCAAGAGGTGAGGGTAGGGTTTCCTATAAAAACTTTTAAATATTGTATCTTAAAGTAATGCTCATTTAAAGTGGGCTCAATTAAACCATTTTAAGATCAAAATTCTTTTGACCAGGATGAATCTTGATGATACAGATCCATCTCATCCAAGTAGTTGGATGGCAGACCCAGTGTGAATTTTTAGGCCCAGAATATCTCAGTTTGGACCAGTCACCCCTGGGGGATGCTGGTGGCTGAGGCCAGGGACAGCACAGTGGTAGAATGTACACATCCAGGTGCTGTTCCAAGCAGGTACTTGTGCATGCCTGCACTTTCTCCTTGGGCTTCAAGAGAGCGAACCTCTGGGGTGGTGGGTGGAGGGCTGCCAGGGCTGTTCCTGAGGCCAGGGTCCCCAGCTTATCCCCTGACAGGGTGAACTCATCTCTCTGATCCTTACCTTCTACACCTAAGCAATCTTTCCAAGGGCTGCTGCCCAGGTTGGGGCAGGTGTACAGTGTGGCAGAGCTGGTGACCTGACCTCCTTCCTCCCATCTTGCCTGTGCTCCCTCCTCTCTGCACCCTAAGAATCACATGTCTGTACCTGCACCCTCCACATCCTGGAAGAGCTGGCCCTTCAGTGCAGACCTTGAGAGAGGGGCAGGGGCTGCAGCAGGGAAGTCTGCATGCAGTGGGTACCTCCAGCTGGTGAGGGACCACTGCTGTGGCAACTGCTTCTGCAGTTTTTTGGTGCAGGACCAGCAGAAGAGGGTGGTGGGTGGGTGGGTATGCCCTGGGATTCACGGGTTAGGCCAGAGCCAAGGCCTGCCATCTTCAGCTTGACCTGCAATGGCTGTGACCCTTTCCCTAGTTGGATGCCACTTAGTTAAGGAGAGGAGTGGGCCTCCATAGATGGCACTGTCCCCCAGTTATTGGGAACCCTGACCCCAGCCTGTTAGCCCTAGGCTGCCCAGCACAGGGTGACCTCTGCAGGAAACACTGCTCAGCCAGAGGTGATCATGGCCAATGGTACCTCTCTAATGATGTAAAGCTGTCCCTAACTCTCATCTGTGCTGAGGGCTACCTGTGGGACAGCTGTCTTGCCCCCTCTGTCAGGGAGCAGGGTGAGATACTAAGGCACTTGGGGCAGGAAGTGGCTGGCTTGCTTCCACAGCAGCTCTGCAGGCTGCCAGTGGGTCACCTGTGTTAGGTCAAGGTTCGGCCCTGACTGCAGGTCCACCTGAGTTCCCTGCGCGCCTCCCCCAAGTTCTCAGTGATTGTGTTGGAAGCTGGCCTGGCTTGTGGTTTGAGCTGCATCCTAGCCTTCCTGGGTGATGGCAGAGACAGAGGAGGGGGGCTTCTGGATGGAAGGGGATCCAGGGCAGAGTGGGACTTGGGATGGGGCAGAGGCCATGTGTTGAGGGCTTCGATAAAGTCAGGATGGCACCTGGCAGTTTGCCAGGAGGAGTGGTTTGTGAGGCAAGGTCATCGAGCCATTAAGATGGTGAGGATTCCTTATTGGCTGACTGCTGTGTCTAGATGATGTTAATTGAGTCAAGCTGTGTGTAATCAGTTAGGTATATGTACCTCTGCTGTCCGGCAGAGATGCACCTTGGGTGCCCGCTACCTTGAATTCCAGCTTCAACCTTCAGCTTACTTGTCACCTCCTGGTTATTTTGCCCAGCCGGACTGCGGCAGCCATGAGCAGACACATACTGCTGCTGGGTTTCCATTAACCAGGGAGCTTTCTGGCTATAGAAATCTCACTTTCTCACAAAATGAAATGGAAACGGGGCTGTAGTCACATGAGAAGAGGCACAGTTTGGAGCTGCTGCCTTGGGGACTCTTTTTTTTTTTAAGAGAGAGAAAGAGAGAGAATCTTTTTTGTAGATGACCCAACACAATGCCTTAATTTTTATGTGTGCTGAGAATCTAACCCAGGTCCCGCCTGTGCTAGGCGAGCGCTCCACCGCTGAGCCAGAGGGGACTCTTGCTTCTCCTTTCAGACCTGTGGGGGAAGGGACACTGGGCTGGAGGATTCTCTAGCCAGAGACACGTCTCCTGCAGGAGGCTCCAAGTTCTGTAGCCAGTGTGAAGAGACCAGGCAAGTCCCAAGGGGCACCGAGGTGGTAGTGGGTGGGGGCCTCTGTGCCTTCCAAGCAGATGGGATACTCTAGCCCCTGGCTTCCTGGTGTGTTGCCCTCCCACATAAGGGGAAGAAGCACAATGCCTGCTGGGTCTCTTTGGGTTTTGGAAACCACCTGTTACACACCTGGAAACACTGTTGCACACCATGTAGCAGGAGGCTTTCAGTAGGTAGGGGACATAGAGGGCTCGGAAGTGACTTCAGGCTGTAGTAAAAGCAGTTCTATCGTAATATGGAAAGATTGCTGCGAAGATTGAGCTTGGGAAAGGCCAGAGGGCAAACATCAAGCCACTCAATCAAGGAGTCCAGAGGATGCTGCTGGCAGGAACCCGTGGGGGTCACCCACCACCGCTGTGACTCTCAGCTCACACTAGGCCACACTGTGACAGCAGGCCATGACCTGATAATGGAGGAAGAAGGGAAAAAGCAAGCTTGGTTCGTAAGGTGTTGGCTCAATATGCAGGTGTCAGCTACTAATGGACAATCACCACACCAAGACCTCCTCAGGGGAAGGTGAGGTTAAGATATATGGTAAACCGTGGGCAGTAGAGCGAAGCATGGCCAGCTATTCAAGGCAAAAGAAAGACTGACCACAGAATTGTTTGGGATGGAGACATTAGAATAGACATAGGGGAGTTTGATGATTTCCCATTGCCTATTGTAATGGTCTCTACCAAAAAGCAGTGACCACAGGAGAGGCACTAAACAACTGGACAAATAGCCAAAAGAGATATTAGAATGGACATACGGGAGACTGGTGATTTTCTATCACCTATTGTAATGGTCTCCACCAAAAAGCAGTGACCACAGGACAGGTACTACACAACTAGAAAAATAGACAAAATCACTTGACCTGCTTATAGCACCTATTCAACTACCATCTTTCTCCAGAATGCAGGTATGCTCTGTCAGCTGCCTGAACATGGTGACATGTCCTCAGCAGGGAGACGTCATGTGTCTAGGAACCAAGGGTAGGAAGCAGTTTGGCCTTAGTAACTATCACCCACTCAGGCTTCTCCTCCTCACACGTCTGGATTCTGTGGTATTAGACACCTTCATTTGCAAAGCAATAGTGCTTCTTCAGTGGATGCAGCCAGGGAGCCACTGAGCAACAAGCTAATGGCACTGTAGGAGTCTCACTTCAAGAGACCAGCTGGCAAGACAAGGAGCCATTCTGGTACGTGTGACTGAAAAAATCAAGAGAGAAGTAGATAGGAATTTGCTTATAATCAGGGTCAGAGAAGAATGTATTTTGCATCCTGATTATGCCCCTGAGTCTCCTTGGTACACCACTATATAATTTTGACAGTAAAATGTCGAGTACAAAATCTATCACCTAAGAAAAACTTGGTACCAGGGGCTCAGACTTCTCAAGGATGAGGGTGTAGGCCATGCCACTCAGCAAGCTGCTGAGACGAGGAGAGGTGTTAGGTATAGGCAGAGTGAGGGCATCAGTTACTTCTTGTTTTGTTTTGAGAGAGAGAGAGAGAGAGAGAGAGAGAGAGAATGAATTTTTTTCTTAATATTTATTATTAATGCCCTCAGCTACCCTCACCAGAATGGCTGTGGAAGCCACTGACCTGCAGGGAGGGCACCATGTATGATCCAGTTGCCCCAGAGGGAGGAGAACCAGGGGAACGTGGTCCCCTTTCCCAGAGACCAGAGACAGCAGAGTGCAGCAGAGAGCAGCTGGTGACTCAGAGAAGACCAGGGGAAGGAGAGAGGGACGTGGGCTGTCCTCTTGACTGGCCATGTGGCCTGGGGTTGTGACAGGGCAGTTCCCCTTTCTGGGCTTCCTGATAGGATCCTGGGATCTTGTCTATTCAGATGCCTCAGTGAGCTCCCGCTCTGGGATCTCTTGTGGAGAACAGCCTCTGCCCCCCTGAGTCTGCATGGGGCAGGAGTGTGCTCCAGGCCTGAGTGTGATCCCTGGGCTCAACTGGGCCTGGCAGGCCAAGGGAGAGTGAGGCAAGCGTGCCAGGGCAGGGGAGGAGGCCACAGATGGTTTAAAATTGGGAATTCTGAGAGGCAACATGGTCTGGAACTGAGTGTGCTCCCCGCAGTTGGGCTGAGGGAGGAAGCACCACAGCTGGGCTGCTCAGACTCGGCTTCTCAGTTCTGGAGGCCAAGGCCGGCTTGCCTGGTCACAGTCTCTCCTCTTGGCATGTCCTCTAGAAGCCTCCTGGAGATGCAGGCAGAGAGTGCTGTCTCCTCCTAAGGCCACTCATCATGACCCAGGGCCACTCTGGCTGGGGACGGGAAACCAACCTAGAGAAGGCACTGCCAGGAGAGCCCAGGAGCTTGGCCAGCCTCAGGGGGTGACCACGGTCAGTGCCCTCTGTAGGAGTAGTGCTCATGGGCATGTGGGCCACAGCTGTGGTGGTTAAATGGCAGAACCCACAATGGGCCCAATGAGTGGGACAGGGCAGGAGAAGACAAGGGCACACTCCTGATCTGTTCTCTGTGCTCAGGGGAGGACGTGCATGCGGGCTGCCCATGACTGAGAGTCCCGGTCCCAGGAACAGGTCCTCAGGGGACCGAGCACCAGACCTGAGCCAGAGCAAGTCTGCACCATTCTGCACCTGGGCAGGGGTGAGCTTCACACCCACCCCCAAAACAATTCTACCTTCTCAACACCCAGAGCCGGTGACTCCTGCCCGGCCAGGCTTTGGGAAGAGCTTTTAGAAGAGCATTCAAGGCTCTCGGTGGCCTCTCTGAACTTACAAAGTTCAAGCTGCCATCCAAGATTTCCATGATGGTGCAGCCACCTTCTGTAGCCTGGGCATGAAGCAGGGGCACCGACCGTGAGTGTGCTGGCATCCAAGGTACCCTGATGGGTCAAGGCAGGTTGTGGGCTGCAGTCACACAGGCAGACATCCTGTGAGGAAAGCGGCAGCATTTCTGTTATGGAAACCCCATCAGCACTGTAAAGGCAATGGCTGTTACTTAAATAGCTTCCGCTGTGCCTGGTGGTGATGCCAGCACATTCTGGGGCTGATGATGCCCATCTGTTGAATAAGGAGGTTTCTTCCCCACAGCCAGGACCTGAGCGGTGACCCTTCTGGTTTCTACAATGGGACAGGTGGGACAGGCAAATGCCCATCCAGGGCACCCCCCACATGTCTGACCGGGTGCCTGGAGAACAGCTGACCCACTCTTCTTTGGCTTTGTGGAATGATGGGTGACCTTTATCTCTCTGCATCATACTTTCCCTGTCTGTCAATCTGAACAAATGATTTGATACTTTCTGCTTCTAAGTACAAAGGCAGCCAGTAATTGGAGCAGGTGTGTGTGTGTGTGTGTGTGTGTGTGTCTCGGTGTCAACAGTTATGGTTTTACCAGGAGCCCAGATGGACTGTGGTTAATGCCTTTGAGAAAGATTTTGTTGTTATTTAAATTCAATAAAGTTTTCCTACTCTGCTTTTATTCTGTTGTTCGCTTCACTGAATCCAGTCTAGAATGTCTGTTTCTTTCCAGCAAAGCACAGCTATTTGAGAAAGAAATATGTTCAGATAATAGATTTTCCTAGTAAATACCGGACCAGGTACATTGTATTTTTTTCACAACCCAAGGACTTTGTTATGGTAGTGCACAGCACAATGAAATCATATTTTGCAGACTTCATAGTGAAGCTTGCAGAATAGGAACCTGAAACCTGTCCTGTGAAATCATAGTCAAGACAATTGGTCACACATGACCTCTGGCCAGTGAAGGAGCAGGGGACAAGGCCCAGGCCACCTGGAGGCATGCTTTTCAGTGTGGTCTTAGCTCCTGCTGCCCTACCCTGCTCCCTGCCCTGGCCTCCTGGGGCAAACCTGAGTAAAATCCATGTGCATGGGATGTGGCATTCCTGTGTGTCCTCACAGGCCAAAGACTGCCTCTAATGGCAGAGGTCAGCGAGATAGCCTTATATTGTGGGATTAAGCTCTCAAACCCAGAGTCATCAGATAAATGGTGGCATTGTTTTCATCTCCCAGCCAGCGATGATGCTGAGTTCAGGCCATGAGAACTCCAGGGTGAGATATGTGATGCCAAAATGGAGGTGAACTCAGCACTGCATTGCAAAGACTCTTAGCACAACCTAACAAGTGGTTTAAAATCTGGCAAGACAAGCAGCCCCAGATGCAGTCACTCCACTTCCTTGACCTCTGTCACAGCAACCTGGAGACAGTTTGGGAGAAGTCAATGACCCATGTACCTTTGAAGATGGCAACATAAAATACATCTTCACAGCAAATAAGAAATGCAAAAAAGGGACAAGTAAGGATTCCCTGAAAAAAAAATATGTGAGAGTATGGATTTGGTACCAAGGATATCACTATACCAGGTCATTCCACTGGTGCCTGATGGGAAAAATGCCATTTCCAGTTCTGCTACTAAAACAGATGTCCGGCAGGATAATGCAGCTGGCAGAGCTGGTTCCAGTAGCCTTATGCAGGTGACAGATTTGGCACCTTTCCTGCATGACTTAGATAACATCTTTGATAATTCTGATGATGACAAACTTGGGGCTGTATCACCTGCACTGCGCTCATCAAAAACGCCTATGGTTGGAACCGAAGATCAACCTCTTGGGAAGGATGGAAGAGCTGCTGTTCCATACCCACCCACAGTTGCAGACTTGCAAAGGAGGCTCCCCACCCCTTCATCTTTGGAACAGCATCCTGCATTTTCTTCTGTGATGAATTATAAAGATGGGATCAGTTCAGAGACAGTGTCAGCATTAGGCATGATGGAGAGTCCTATGGTCAGTATAGTTTCAACACACCTCACAGAATTCAAAATGGAAGTAGAAGATGGATTAGGAAGTCCCAAACCAGAGGAAATAAAAGGACTTTTCATATGTGCACAGAGT
The DNA here is from genome assembly GCF_052094955.1 of Ictidomys tridecemlineatus. Taxonomy (NCBI): domain Eukaryota; kingdom Metazoa; phylum Chordata; class Mammalia; order Rodentia; family Sciuridae; genus Ictidomys; species Ictidomys tridecemlineatus. The sequence continues at coordinate 210,450,278 of NC_135480.1, read as the reverse complement.
TCCACCCTTCCAGCCTCTTGTGGGATCTTCCATGTTTGCTCCACTGAAGACGTTGCTGAGCCATTGTCTGCTATCTCTGAAGACACCTGGTGCCTGTCTGTTTTGGCCTTCGTGGGCAATTCCTCCTAAAGTTGAACAACTGCAGCCACTTTCGTTAGGGATGGCTACAATCATGGGCTTAGTGTTGGGAGCCTAGAAGATCCAGATTATCTGAAAACCACCGCAGATGAAGACGCTGAGCAGCACTTCCCGAGCCAACAAAGTGGGGCAGGAGTCCTCCCATCTCCAGCGACCCCTCGATTTTCTGTCCCCACACCACAAACCCCAGAACCCCAAGAACTCCCAGAGTTGGGGGCTGCCAGTGGTCAAGAGTCTGTAAATAGTACAGCACTGATCGGGGTCACCAGCCTCTACCCCCTCTACCACACGGGCCTTAACTCTGTGGAGCCTGCCACCAGGCAGCCAATCCCTGAGGCCCAATCTTTATGTAACCTGATTCTCTCAGATTCTGTGATGAATATCTTTAAAGACAGAAACTTTGACAGTTGTTGCATCTGTGCCTGCAACATGAACATCAAAGAGGCAGATGTTGGCCTCTACATCCCCAATTCTTCCAGTGAGGACCAGTACTTCTGCACCTATGGGTTTAATGCGATTATGAACCGCAACTTGGCTACAATTCAGGGCTTCCTTGAAGATGAGTTGAGTATTTGGGGGAAGAATTCTGATATTGGTCAGGCTGCAGAGAGGTGCTTAATGATGTGTCAGACCAAGTTTCTTCCTCAGATGGAGGGAGCCAGAAAATCCCAGGAGACACCCAGAAGCCGCCTTCTTCTCCAGAATCGGCATACACAACCTTTTGCTTCTCTGAATTTCCTGGACTGTATTTCCTCTAACAGTCGCCAAACTCTTCCCTGTATCAGCAGGAGTTGTGGCTGGGTACAGGCAGACACAATGATTACTGGACAGAGTGCTTTAATGCACTAGAGCAGGGACGGCAGTAGTGGATGATCCCACTGGTGGGAAAGTGGATGAAGCTCTGGGGAGAAGTGTCACTGTGCACTCTTGGCCTCACAGCAGTGTGCTAGATGTCAGCATGCTCCCCTCTCAGAATGTGCTCCACATGCTGTTGTCTCTGCAGCCCTTTCTCCAAGATGTCATCCAAAAGAAGCACACGGGAAGGACCTGGGAGAACATCCGGCACAGGCAGGGACCACTCACCTGGCAGCAGTTCCACAAGATGGCGGGATGTGGAACCTACAGTTCACAAGAACCTCCTGAGCTGTCACCCATCCCTACCCTGCTAGTAGGCTTTGACAAGGACCTCCTGACCATCTCGCCATCCTCCTTGCCCTTTGGGGAAAGGCTGTTGTTGGACCCATGTGGGGGCCACCGTGATGTTGCCTGTATTGTGTTGTGTCCAGAAAATGAGGCCTTGCTCAAAAGAGCCAAAACTTTCTTCAGGGACTTGAGTGCTGTATATAAGATGTGTAGGTTGGACTGGGGATGTGGCTCAAGCGGTAGCGCGCTCGCCTGGCATACGTGCGGCCCAGGTTCGATCCTCAGCAGCACATACAAACAAAGATGTTGTGTCCGCCGAAAACTAAAAAATAAATATTAAAATTTTCTCTCTCTTTAAAAAAAAATAAGATGTGTAGGCTTGGGTAGCACAAGCTCATCTGCAAAGTTCTATGTGATGGCATCATGCATGTGGGAAAGACCATGGCACAGAAGCTGACAGATGAGCTTGTGAACAGATGGTTTAACCAGCCTTGGAGCAGTGAGGACAATGACAATCATTCCAGACTCAGACTTTATGCACAAGTTTGCCACCATCACCTAGCACCTAATTTAGCCTCTCTGCAGCTGGACAGCAGCCTGTTGATACTACCTAAATACCAGACCCCACCAGCAGCAACACAGGGACAAGCCCCACCTGGGAATGCTAGGCCTTTAGCTTCAAATTCAGGATCAGCAGTTCCCCCAGCCGGCAGTGCACGGTGGTTCTACAAACCCCCCAACAAGCAGTTCCACATCTGGTTCCTCTGTGCCCCCAGTCTCGTCATCTGCTTCTGCTCTGGGTGTTAACCAGATGAGCACTACCTCTTCCTCAGGACTCAGTGGTAGTGTTAGAGGGCAGAACCCCAGTGTTGGAGGCAGTGCCACGGACAGAACCCAAGGGAACCTGGGCTGTGGTGGAGACACTGAGCTTGGGCAGAATTCCCCCCAGCCCATGCAGGATGGACAAGAAAGTGCTACAGAAAGGGAGAGACTAGGAACTCCCACAGAGCCTGACAATGCAGACAGCAAAGCCTACCCTCCTGCTGTTGTCATTTACATGGTAGACCCCTTCACCTACTGCAGAGGAAGACTCCACTTCTAGAAACTTCTGGCTCTTGAGTTTGATGTGCTGCTGCACAGAAATGCTGGATAATTTACCTGAGCATATGAGAAATTCTTTCTTTCTCCAGATTGTGCCTTGCCAGTACATGCTTCAGACAGTGAAGAATGAACAAGTTTTCTGCAGTCAATACTTGAAGTCCATGGCATTTTCAGTGTTCTGCCAGTGCAGGTGACATCTGCCCACACAGATCCACATTAAATCCCTCACAGGATTTGAACCTGCAGCCAGCATTGAGATGACTCTCAAGAACCCTGAGCAGCCCAGCCCAATCCAGCTTTACTCCCCTCCTTTTATATTGCGCCCAATCAAAGACACATCAAAGCAGAAAGAGCTTGGACAGAACTTTGGTGAGGCCAGCCAGAAGTACAATGTGCTCTTTGTGGCTATCGTCGATCCCATGAAAAGCACTGGCTCTTGGCTTCCTGCACTGACCTCCATGGGGCGTTATTAGAGACTTGCATTGTGAATATTGCTTTACCCAATAGGTCACAGAAGAGTAAAGTATCTGCACGCAAGATTGAACTGCAGAAACTGTGGGAAGGTGCATAGGCATTGTGCAAATGATATCACTGCCCTGGAGAGTTGTGATTGGGACACTTGGGCACCCTGGCCATGGGGAGCCTAAAGATTGGAGTATCCTCCTTGGAGAATGTTCACTACAGACAATCAGCAAACAGCTCAAGGATGTGTGCTGGATATGTGGAGCCCCCCATGGAGCCCCAGGGGTCCTTTGTAGTGATGCCAGACGCTGTCATAATAGGCTCTGTTTTTGGCCGAAGTACTTCACTGAACCTGTGGTCTTATCAGCTGTACACCCCTCAAGACACATCTTGTACATCCTAGTGTTCCCAACGTCATCAACCATCCCAACGAGGATGGGTTCAGCCCTAACAATGATGATATGTTTGTTGACCTTCCATTTCCAGATGATATGGACAATGACCTTGGCGTATTAATGACTGGGAACCTGCATTCCTCTCCCAGCTCCTCCCAGGCTCTCCTTCTGGAATTGGTGTGGGCTCTCACTTCCAGCACAGTCTGAGCCAGGGCGAGCATCTTCTCTTAAGAGAGGCACCAGAGGAGCTCCAGCAGCAGCCCTAGCCTTGGGTATTTTGTGTCAACTGCCAAAGCTGAGAATCTCTCCCAGTGGTTTTGGGTCATCAGGTCCCCAGACTCGGAACCAGTGCCCTCTCTTCCTAGAGGCTTCCCTTCATCACCACATCTCTGTAGCACATCGGATGAACTTCTCCCTGCCAGGAATTCTCTACGGGTTCCACCCCCTCTGGACTCCAAGAGCACATGTGATTGCACTGTCCTGGCTCCTGTGCAATCCAGCCACCCAGGGTTCCTGTCTTCCCGTCCACTTGTGGTGCTCACTCAGTGGTAGAAGGCCATCATGAATACACTTTAATTGGAAAGCACTTGTTCCCTCTGGCTCAGGTCCTTCTCCTGCAGCCTCTGTGTGAGGAACCTGCCATCCTTTTCTTGAGACCAAACTCCACAGTCCCGCACTGTGAAGCCCTCAGCAGGCACATGTTCATTCTGCAGAGCTCATGACCACAGCGACTCCTTGACACTTGTCTCATGGACCTGGGAGCTTCATAAGCAGTGACCCTCAGCCAGTGTGTGGTGTGGGCAGCACCCCCACAGCCACTGGTCCACAGGAAGTAGTTGTAGCTGGTGGCTTTTAAGAGGGAAACACAAGAGACAGTGTCCTTTTGCGTAAGAGTGTGTGTTTTCAGCTTCTGTTTAAAGATGAGATCCACAGAACCCTTTGGATGAAATCCTCTTGTTTTTTGGTGAATGGCCTGTGGGTTATCTGAACTCCATTCTCTGGGACTTTTTAAATATAACCAGCTCAAGTACATGATTTCACACCCGAGTCTCCGACTCCGAAACGCTCCCATCCAGATTGGCACGAATGCTTGAGTTGACTTCATACCTGTGTGTAGATTCAAAAGGCCTGGAGACTGCTTCATTTTATTTGTTTTAAGTTGTCCTATGTTTTTGTAACTTTCTTTTCACTTTTTGATTGTTGAGGACCAGGTACAGTAGCTGAAACCCAACTCAGATCCACCATAGGATTCTTTGACTACATACCTCTGTCCTAGAAGCCAGAAAAAGAGTGGAAAAAAAATCTGGGAGATCATGCCTAAAATGCCATGTGTTCATGACCACCCAGCAGTAGATCTTGTTAAGAACACACTGGGTTTTAGGAGTTCTGCCATGCTCAGTGCGGCCCGCATTGTGTGAAGGATGGCAGTCTCATACCAAGGCAGTCGAGCTCTGCCCAGAGCCGTGGAGGCAAGGACCTTAACTAGTGTTGTATAGTCGTCATAATGAAAATATATTTTCTAGTGAATTCTTATCAAAAATAGTTCTCTCCTCTCATTAGAGCAAAAGGGACTCATGTACATATCACAGTGGAAAGTGTTTGCTCATAAAATCAGTTATAAATATGGTGAATATTTTCTGGACCATAGGAATATTATTTCAAAGAACTATTACAACTTAACCATTAAATTAGTACCTGAAGTTGAACCTTCATGGTGGGACTTTTTTTTTTAAATGCCTTTTTAAAGTATTAATGGCTAATGGAAGTATTTTATGACTCCTCTTTCCAGGCCCAGAGGGTTCTATTTGAGACCTTGTTTCTAACCCTTGTGTTCTGTGTGTTTCTGTCTGAGGGTGGTAGCGGGCATGGACCGGCCTCCTGGAGCCACTTTGAGCTCTATTCATCTGTGGAGAGAATCCTGCAGATTTTAAAAGTTCCTCCAGGAGACTTCCATGTCCCGGTTATTAACAAAAAAAAAAAAAAAAAGGAAAAAATGTAATAATTGATATGATTTTATAAAAGTATTTTTCTTGAAATAATATAACATATAAAACATTATATTAAAAAATTGTGTGATGGGAATGTGAAAGCAGAGAAATAATTTGTAAATGGATAATTTTGTTCTCTGTGCCACCAATTGAAGGGGGGAGGGGTAGACCTTCACAATGTATAGGTTAAAAAAATCTGATATATCAAACCATTTGTATCTAATGTGTACAGTGCAAAATTGACTAAACACATTGCAGTACTGTTTTTTCTTAATCAGAAAGGAAAATTCTCAAGGCCTTTTGAAGAGCATAAGATGATGAAGATTTTAAACTTGTATAAAATTATCTTGGTGAGAAGACACATTTTAAAGTAGATATTTGTAATCTTTTACCACTTTGGGGTTGCTTTTTTCCCAGAATTAATCAGAACTTTGAATTTTTTTAATGGGCTGTTTTTAATGCAGGGGCTTTTCTTCCCTAGAAACCCAATTCTAAGGAGAAAAAAAAAATTTAAAAAGACAGCAAAGGATAGTTTTCATCTGGTGTCTTTTAATTATGTAAGCTTTTTAAGTTGAAAAAAAACTGGTGACATATTTATATATTTTTGTGCAAAAATAAATGAATGGCAATAGATTTTTTAAAAATCTTATTTACTTTTGTGTGAAAAAGTCTGTACAATATTTCCCTTAAATATGCACTATTTTACTTGTGAGGTTTTTTAACTGAATTAATATGAAATGTACAAGCCCTGGGTTTGCTAGAGTGAAACTTATTTTATTTTATTTTTTAATTTTGGAAATTCTCTAGAAATCAGAACTCTTAACCATGTTTTGAACTAAAAAGGGGCAGTGGGAAGGGGATAAGGGTGGGATTGTCCAGCATGCTTATATGTATATGTCAGAAACTTTTTTAAATGTAAAAGCTGTACATTTATGGGAAGTTCAGAATTTTTTTGTTTTCTTTTTTCCTTGAAGCATTTCGCAGTGAGCTTCTTTTATATATAGCAAACAATTTGAAAGAATACAAAAATATGTGAAGTTCATTTTAAAAAAAAACTATAGTATAGAGCTGGTACAGTGCACTAAAAGACTTTGATAAAAAAGAAACCATGATAAAAGGCCTTCATTTTAAATGTCATTCATATATAACTTGTGGATGAGAGCTATATAATTTTACACACTTTTTTAGAGGAATAAATTATTGAATTACTAAAAAAGATTTTAGGAGATAAATACATGGTTAGGTCAGAGATAAACATGCAAATATGTTGAGTATCATAAGTATAACAGAGAAATTAAGGTGCAAAAGTAGGTAGAGTGATTAGGGAGATATAGTGACTGACTAATTTTAAATAAGCAAATGGAAAAATTGAGCTTTTTATTGTAAAAATAGGGATGACTCTGAGCTAAAAATTTGGAAATGGGGTAAAATCAAGGTTGCAAATTTGGCTCTATTTGGTGGTAAGAAGGGAAATACAGAGGAAGTTTTATGTTAGAGACAAAATTTTTAAAATTGTGGTATGAAGGGGAATACAGAGGAAAGTGCTATAGTAGAGACAAAAATAGGATGTGGAGATGATATACAACTAATTCTTTTATATTTTTGGTACTAGAAATTGAACTCAGCAGACTCAACCACTGAGCCATATCCCCAGCCCTATTTTGTACCTTATTTGGAGGCACTGAATTGTAATTTACCTAAAGGCACTAAGTTGCTTATGGCCTTGCCATTGCTGAGGCTGGCTTTGAACTCACAACTCTCCTGCCTTAGTGTCCTGAGCCACTGGGATTTCAGGCATAAGCCACCACACTTGGCAAGAATTAATTCTAAAGAAATAAATTCTACAATGAGAGGTTGGGGGAAAGCAAAGGAAAGAGGAAAATAGATAAAGAACAATTAGTGCAGCCAGTAGACCAAGGGACCATGAGTGAGGATTCAGAGTCATCATGTCCTCTACCAGAATGGCAAGGCCTCACACCAAAATAACAGTTCCCCCTCTAGAAATCCTACTAATGAAAACAGAGAAAATCTGTGTCCCATTTTTCTCATTTTCCAACTCTGTGCTCACCATAATTCCTAACACAGTCTAGAAGTTTTAAGTATAAGAATATTATATTGTGACTGCATAGAACATGGGTTCTGGATTTTGCTTTTATTACTAAAGAGTCACAATGTGCCTTGAAAATGAGTAAGAAGTAACACTATTGTTTTGCAGAAACACCTTTTGCTCAAATCTAGTACATCTGCCAATCTAACTCAAGTACCTACATCATCTACTAGCCAGGAAAGATCAAACCATAATATATCACCTAAAGAGAAAACTAAAACCCTTTCCCCTCTGTCCCATTGACTTGTTTCTCTCTTTACAAAGTTTCCATATGAAGAATACATTTCCCATTGAATCTCTCGATTGAGGATATCTACAGGCATGGGCAGTGGGGAAAGTGCTAGAAAAGGTATATTAAGATCCTTCCATACAAAAGTATTTAAAAATACTAATGCTCTGCCATGCCAGGGGTCCCATAGTTTGTGATGGAATTTCTGGTAAGCACTTGATTATGAATAATTTTACTGGCATTGAATAGATACTGTGCTGGAAAAGATGTTAGAAGACTTGGATTGAAATTGCAGATATAATCCAACACTATTTAGGTGACCTTATTAAATTACTCAGATCCTCTGAACTTCAACTGAGACAAGATAAAACAGAATCTAACCCTATGACCTCCGATTTGAGAGTTGGCTTTGATACCTGACTCTCTCAACTGCAAGATCTCTGGGACTCAGTGTTCATTGATATAACTATGTGTAAGTTATTTAACTTCTCTTTATTTTTATTGTTCAAGTAAGGCTTTAATTGTACCTACTTAAAGGACTACAGGAACATGATCAGTTTTGTTTGGAAATGCCTTCACCTCATTGCTTAGCACTCCCCGACTTGAGATCCTGGCACTGTGAACAGTCATACCTCACCCCTTAGAAAGAATTAGGGCCTACATCAGTGGAGAGTGAAGATGAAAAATGAGAACAATGTGATTCTGGGCACCACAGAAGATGGCTTAGCATTGTCTTGAGTTTCAATGGCACAAAATAAGGGACATGGTAGTGTTTTAGTTGGTGGCATTCACACGATGGTGCCTATGTTCTCTTGGAGAAAGATACCCCATCGCTCAGCACTGGGGGACTATTCCAGGGTCACCTTCCTCCTTCTGCAGTGTCATGGAATTATTCATGGTCCTGTGACTCCAGCTTCTTCCTTTTCACGCTCCCATTCTATCTGCCACCTCAACCCCTACCTGGGACAGAGAGATCCTGATAGGACGCCAGAGCCTCACTACTGCCTCATAGACCTCACTAAGACACACGGAGCCCCTCCCCACTTATAAACCAGGTGGGAAGGAAGTTCAGCATCTTCATGGCTCTATGACAGCGAGTGGGGAGGATCTAAGTGACACCTGGAAGAACAAAGAGACGGTGGTAGGTTCAAAGGAGAGAAGGAAGTTCCAGGCCAAAGGAATAGCATGGGCAGGGGCCAAAAGGGACATTAGAGTTGGGTGGAGAGTGTCTCAGGCTGGTACTGTGCAGGAGAGAGGTGGGGAGCTAGTGTGCTCTGGTGCCGAAGAGCCTTTGAAGCTCCTCCAGAGGAGATCTCTTCTGAGCAAGACACCTCCAAGTATATGAGACAGCCCCGTGGGTTGACCTAATACCTCTTATGTCACTGAGTGCCCAGAAAATATCTGAGGAAGCACCACCATCTTCAGTATGTCTATGTCTTTGAGCAGAGTGCAGACTTGTGGTGATTCTTGGTGGAGGTCTTTACTTTACTGTTGGCATGACAGCTTCATGCAGTGCTTTGAGGGTTCACAGCTGAGGATCTAAAGTCCCGGAGGCTAGAATCATGAGAAGCCAGTCCAGCCCAGTAACAAAGGGGGTCGGGAAGAGCCAAGGCACACGGTTGGATTCTGTGTGGTGGGACTCTGGGCACTTCTTGGCTCTTGGGTCTCTCATCTGTCACAGGGACACACAAGACTAGGATTTATCCTTAAATATTAACTGTTAAAGGCAACTATATGAATAAATATCTGAGCTAATAATCTGTATAAGTAGATCATAATAAAATAAGTGTAATTTAATGTAAACTGAAGCCTTATATTAGGAAAAACGTATTCAAAAACATTAGAAGGTTACTTTTAGCTAGATTTAAACTTATGAGATTTAAAATAATTTTTTGTTAATTGTACTATATATACTCTGTCCATAGCTATGAAGTTCTATATGCAAATATAACAACATTCTAGGAGAAAGGTAACACTTAACATGAAACTACTGGAGCAGAAATGCATTTAATATATCAAATAACTGAAAGGACCTGTTTTATCAGAGTGCCTCTAAAAGCCTTTACACTACATAAGGAAAACTCATTTTTCAAGTGTACAGAGATGGATGCATTATTGAAAGTCCAGCAAAGCCTCTTCAACTTCTTTCCTAGTGACACTCTTTTTCCTAAATAGAGTATGTTCTGTATAATATCAGAAGCTTAAAATCCATCTATTACTATCGATTAGCTAATGAGATTAAGGGTTTTCCTTAAGACAAAAAGATTATTCCAAAATATTGGATATATGTTTGGAAATGAGTTATTCCTCTCGTAATTTCTATGGGGATTGCACCTCTGTTTGACATGTTTTATTGGATATTTCCTGGAGTTGAGTCATCCTTGTATGTCCAGGAAGATTTCAAAAACAAGCTCCTCATAGTAGAGAAGCATAATAAGCAACTGCCCTCCATCACTTTGGAAGAATGGCAATAAAAAACATGCTGAAGTCAAACTGATTGGTGGCCAGGGGAAAGAACATGGGGTTGCATCTTCAGGAAGTGGCTTCCATCATAGAGGGCCTCAGCATGGTTGACCATTAAACTTGTGTGAAGGGATCTCCTGACCAATTTGGTCTGGTTCATCCTGCAAGTGCTCAAATGTGGCAAATATGATGTGACTGAAGGAATGATTATGGTCAATGAAGAGTGAGAGTCATGATGTGTTTTGATGAGCCATCTGAACCAATCTCTATCAATAAAATAAATTGAGCAACAAAAGACTAAAATTCATCTTTTAGGAGAAATCATCTTGTGTGATCATCAAATACCATGAAGGAAGGCTCAAATTTAAGCTAGAAAAACTCATAAAGACTAAGGAAACCCAGGCAGAAGCCCCACATAAAAGACTGAATGAAGCTTCTATGGATGAATGGCTGAGAAGAAAATGAAATTTTGCAAGGTGGAAACCTAAATTTTGTTTATTTGTGGGAATCTGTGTACACCAACATTATGATTGGGCAATAAAAAACTTTGTATACTGCTTTAGGTCTCAAAATAATGCTGCAGATTTTTTTAAGTTTGGCAAGAGCCCTAGATTCAACTCATTCTTAATGGAGAATGTATCAACGTTTCAAGAAAAACAAAGCCACTCTCAACACAAATTGGAATTTATGTCTGAGTCAGCGCTAACACCAGACTATCTATACCTTTCTCTGCAACATAGTGCAACTTTTACTCTCACTTTTTGCAACACATAAAAAATTAGAGCACAAAGGACATTACAGTTAAGATAATTAATAGAATATTCTGACCAACTTACTTAACAAATTCTTCCCCTTATTGAGAGTGAGACGGTGCACTTAATGATTTTCTTGCATTGGGTCAGACACTAGTGGCATAGAGGATAGGGAACTTTCAGGGCATTTCTCATGCTGAAATACTATAATTATTCAATAATCTGAATGCATGACTCTCTCTTCACTTGCCCTGGCCAGAAAATGTTTTCTCTCTGCCAAACTGAAATATGCAATTGTAACCATATAGATGATGGTAGTCAAGGCCCTCCTAGAGAATGTGGCCATTATAGAAACAGCTGCCCTCCTGACTATATAGAGAAGCTGGACAAAGCTTAAATGATTCAGCTTGGATTATTTTATTTTATTTATTTTTTTGTCCTTGGCTTAGGTGCCTCATGAGCCAAAGGGTGTGGGAGGAATTTCTACATATGGACAGGAATCTATGGGAAGTTGTTATTTCCACCTAATGGAAAACTGGTGACTCTACTTGCCCACTTTATTAAAATCATCATGGTAGGAAGGCAATTCAAATAAAACAAGGCTTGTCCAAGTAGTGGTTAAGCATCCCAGTTCCCTAATGTGATGAGCAGAAAGTGCATTTTACTGGGTGAAAATGAAGAGTCTACAGTCTGTCTCTGAGAACATGAATCCTAACTCCAAATCAATTACTTATATAATGTTTAACAAACTGTTTTGGCTCTATAAATCTCAGTATTTTACTCTGAAAATGGAGAGTGATTATAATTATTGGTTATGCATAAATCATTTATAAGCACACTTAGTGACTGGTGCAGAATATACATTTAGTTTAATTAATACTGCCTTTTATTATTTTAACTCATATACATGCAGTTATTCCTTCCCTGGGTAATAAAGAAATGAGGACATTTTGAATGTGGTATGCATGCCAGAGAGCACACCTAATAAAAAAAACCTATAACCTATGGGTATCTGCATCTGATTTCCCATTGCATTGTTTTGGTAGATACAATTAATTAGAAATTTGGTTCCTGAATATACAAACACTTTGAATATTAAAAGAACCTTATCTACATTTTGTTTAACATAGTAAAATGATCCGTAATTTGGATTTTTTGTTGTTTTTGCAGTGCTGAGCATTGAACCCAGGTCCTCCCACTGAGCTAAGCCCCCAACAATAAACAGCTGTTGAGTCAGGGAAGACTAATGGGTGTTTTATATTCCTAGCACTTTTCTATGTAAGTGAGAGTACCTTTTCTACATAGTTGAGAGTCATTGTGGTTAAATAATATAAATGATAAAAGTGTTTAGAAAAATTTATTTTTATTCTACTAGCTTTTGAACAAAAATTTATCCATATGAGTTTAAAAAATAGATATTTTTGAACAATAAAGCACTTAGTAAACAGAAAGTAGATAAGTGTTAGAAACATGCAAAATTGACACAAGAATGTTTTGAATAGTCTCTCATTTATCAACAATACACATCACTTTATGTTATATTTAATGCCATTTCATTAAACACCATGCTTTTTAGAAAAATTACAAAGTTACAAGGGTAAACTCTCAGTGAGGAATAGGTCTGGCGATGTGCACTAATTAACTATTTTTTTAAATCAGCACACTAAAAATAAAGAAATGGAAAAACATCCTGCCTGGTTTTCAATTAGTGTATTTTGCTCCTTGCCATTTGTACCCAATTTTCTTATTTTGCCTAAACCTTGCATTTCCCTTGCCAAGTATCTTTTTTTTTCTTATATTGTTTTAAATTAAATGTTTATCTTCTCTTGTTAGTGATACAACAAGTGTTTTAACATTGAGTAACTAAATAACTTCATTTATGAGTAGCTGAATTTACTCATAGCTAGTCTAAACAAATTGCAAATGATTGTGGAAATGCATTTTAATTCCTGTAGCATTTTCATTAGGTTGGGCATTTAATCAAACTGAAAATCAAAGAATAAACCTGCCTCAATTGAGGAAAGATCATTTTTATTGCACAAGTATTACCCCTGTTTTAGTCAGGTTTTTTGCTGCTGACTTAAAGACTCATCCAGAACAACTGGAGGAAACATTTATTTAAGGGCTCACAGTTTCAGAGGTCTTAGTCCACAGAAGCCTGGCTCTATTCCTCCAGGCTCAAGGTAAGGCAGAACATCATGGCAGAAGAGATGGTAGAGGGAAGCAGCTCACATAATCAGGAAGCAGAGAGAGGTCTCTACTTGCCAGATAAAAATATATTCCCTAAAGCTACCCCCAATTTCAGCCTCCTCCAGCCACGCCTTACCACTTCAGTTACCACTCAGCTAATTCCTATAAGGGGATTAATTCACTAATTTGGTTAAAACTCTTATAACCCAGTTATTTCTCCTCTGAACCTCCTTGCATTGTCTCACACATAAGCTTTTGGGGGAGACCTGACAGCCAAATTATAACAACTCCTTTTCCTGTCATCTTCTCTGGCTAATATAAAATCATGTACTGATATATGTAAGTGAGGATTTATGATATTGCAATGCATGGTAATGGAAACTACTTTCTTAGTTTGGAGATCAACCAACATTTACTTCCTTTCCCCTGACTATACTTTTGACAGATTTCTGTCATTTAGTAGGCAAACGTTTAGATGGGAAACTCTCATTAATTGGCATCATATTTTATGTTTTACATTCTATTTGACATAATAAACATTTTACCCTCTTGTTCGAAAATCAGCAAAGGGAAATATCAAATACAGCAACATCTTTTAATAGTTTAAGACTGCCCCTGTCATTATCATGTAGGTTTCATGAGTCCTTGAGTGTGTATGGCTATGGAATTCTTTCAAGATATTTTTTAGAAGCACTGTTGCATAGCACTGCTTATAAAAACCTAAGAATTTTAATTATTAGAAAAATATATGGATACCACAATTGTAACTGAATGATGGCCAGAAAGCACTGTGATTTTGTTCTCCAATCATGGCCAGTGATGGACAGTTTTGGAAGTGTGGTCATCCTATCTTTGGAAGGTATGAGACTCTAGAAACTGTGCCTTATCAGGCTATGGTTGCTAGACTTACCTGAGTCTGTAATAATAAATTACCTCAGTGCCAAATGATTTATTTCTGTCTCCATTATATAGCAGTGTCTGTATCACCTTAAAATGTCCTGCCAATATAATTCTTTTCTTTGCTGGCTGGTGTAGTGGCAGGAAGATCTCAAGTAATTATATTCTAATCAGGACATTGAGGTTTGAGAGTCTTCTAATGGAAGCATACCTACTCCAGGAACCTAGAAAATCTATACTTAAAGTTCTCCCTAAGTGAACTAGTAATAATGAAGCCAGAATTAGACAGGCAGTCAGTATAGATAGGTAAGTCAAGTCAGGTCGGACCAAGGAGACGGATTTTGAGTGCAGTAAGATGGAGGCTGTCCCCTGAGGGATTGAAATGTTAATTCCTTCAGAGCCCTTCCTGCACCCTTATCAAGAACCTGTCCCTGCTCCAACCTGCTAAGGCAAACTGCGCCAGGAATTGCTGCTGCCTACAGGGAGCTATGAAGTTGTTCATGTGTCCCAGGCTGCTCCATCCTGCCCTTCCCCCTTCTGCCCACCTTTCCCCCACCTTCGGACCATCCCACTGAGCATTCCTGGGCCTGGGCACTTATGCAGGAAGGAGAAAGATAAGGGGAAGAGGGCAGGAGAACAAAGGAAGCCGAGGACACACAAAAAGGTCAGAACTCCTTGCTTTTTGCAATACCAGAATACAGCTATGGCCCCCTTCTTCCTCCTGGGAGAAATCTATGTTACCCCTTATTCAAGTACTAGTTGACTTATCAGAATGTCACAGATTTTCCTGGAACAACCCTGTTGACAGATATGCTGGAGGTACAAAGTCCATGGTGTCAGAAATATTGCCCCCTTGACATGAATCAAGGCAGTGGGACCAAACCACACAATAGAGGTGATATTTGTCATAACCACCTAGCTCAATGAACAATGACTGTTTCAGTTAATAAATGTTCCCCGTGAAGCAGTAGGGATGATAAGTGTCTTTAAATCTTGACCATGAGAAGTTTCAAATGTGGTAGGAATGCAGATTGGAGAATGACATTGATAGCTAAATGGTAAATGATAGTTTTTTGATCTGATGAAAGTGTTCTAAATTTTATTGAGATGAAGAAAGTGTCCGTGAATTTACTGGATAGACTGCAAAGTAAACAAAAACTTTAGAATTCTTATATTTGAGGGGTGAAGATGAATGTCTTTCTAAATTTTTTGGTAATGACCTGAAGCCAAAATAGTAAGATGTTAGCAGACCACACCTCATCTGCTTGTCTCGCATGGCACAGCCTGACCCAGACCCCAGGAAACAGGAAACTCTGAGCAATCCTGCCCAGGGCACACAGACAGAGGATATTGCAATTCTGATTTTCAATAAAGGTCCCGCTACCAAATGGCATGCACAAGGAGCCAATTCCTATGGTCACCATCAGAAATCGCAGTATTTCATTAATGAGTGGAGTGGCTCTTGCTGTGGTGTCGGATGAAGTCTCTTTCCCTGAATGACAAGCCTTGTCCTTTCATCAAGCTGCCTACTCAGGGAGGTCTTGGCCATTTGGAGATCTGTCCACTCTCACCATCAAGCATTTTTCACAGAATCAGAAAGAAGCTTTAAGAAAAATACCATCCCCAGGCCTACTTCCACAAAACAGGTTAATGGTACAGAGGGTGAAAGACTCAAAAACAGCTCTCCTTCCAAGTGAAGAAGAAAGGTCCAGTGATCTTAAGAGTTAAAAATTGTGCCCCTGTCTTCAGTGGCCATGGCTGCCATAGACCTCACAGGCTCTTGGAGACTCTAGTTTCCACAGCAGGTCTATCCAGGACGACTCCTCCCTGCAGTCCCTCTGGATGACTCTATGTTTTCAGGGAACTTCAGCAGTTCTCAATCTAATGTGTGAGGAGCCCTTCCCCTGCCCGTGCCTAAGCAAAAATTCTGGGGATATATGGAAGGACACTGTGCATGATTGAGCCCACATTTTGAATTCAAATAAACTTACTTCCCCAAGTTCTTCTTTAAATTTTTCTTTCCTTTTTTTAGTTTTATTGATTTTATTTTTTAAATACATAAAAGCAGAATGCATTACAATTCTTATTACACATATAGAGTACAATTTTTCATATCTTTGTATATAGAGTATGTTCATGCCAATTCATGCCTTTATACATGTACTTTTGTTTTATTTTGTTTGCATTGCAATTCTTATTACATATATATATCACAATTTTTCATATCTCTGTTTATATATAAGGTATATTGACACCCAATTCGAGTCTTCATACAGGTACTTTGGATAATGATGTCCATCATATTACAGTGTCTTGTTAATCCCCTCTCCCCTCCCTTTCCCTTCCAACCCTCTTCCCTATCTAGAATTCATGTATTCCTCCCATGCTCCCCCTCCCTACCCCACGATGAGTCAGCCTCCTTATATTAGAGAAAACATTTGGCATTTTTTTTTCAGATTGACTAAATTCACTTAGCATTACCTTCTTTACACCATCCATTTAACTTAACTCAAAATGGATCAAGTGATATACCTAGCCTAGTTATCTCATTAGATCAGAAGCCAGCTTGTCACAAGTTATGAAGGATTCATTTCTGTTTTCTGTAACAATATCAGGATGTCTGTATGGCCTGGCCATTAGTTGATGTTGTAAAGCTGACTGGAATGCCTTGCCGTGCCCTGAACTCACCCAGGTCGGGTTTTCCCTGACCATATAACAACCCTTTCCTAAACCTTAGTGACGCCTCATAAATTCTGGCCTTCCCTGGCCGGATAACCACTCTCTCTAAGATCTCCATAAATTCTCATGCCGGGGCCAGCAAAAATGTAAACTTGTGTTATGCTCTTCAGAGTGTTGTTATCTGTAACCCCCCCTTTGTGTAACTTTTTGGGCTATAAAACTGGGCCACAAAGAATCCTCGGGGCTGTCCTTGGCTCCCACGATTTTGAGGGGCAAGGCAGCCCGGCCGGTCGAAATAATAAGCTTGCTTTAATTTGATTTTAATTGGAGTCAGTGGTCTTTTCTTGCGTTGTGGTCTAACACAAGGACCTAGGAATTAGAGACTCAGCATCTAATAGAAGAAAAAGTAGGCCATAATCTTTAACATGTGGGATTAGGCCCCAACTTCCTTGGTAAGACTCCTATAGCAAAAGAATTAAAACCAAGAATCAATAAATGTGATGGAATCAAAGTAAAAAGTTTCTTCTCAGCAAAAGAAACAATCTGTGAGGTGAACAAAGAGCCCACATCCTAGGAGCAAATTTTTTCCCCTTGCATATCAGATAGAGCACTAATCTCTAGAATATAAAAAGAACTTAAAAAGCTAAGCACCAAAAAATCAAATAACCTAATCAACAAATGGGCCAGAGACCTGAACAGACACTTCTCAGAAGAGGATATACAATCAAATATATGAAAAATGATCATCATCTCTAGCAATCAGAGAAATGCAAATCATAACTACTACTCTAAGATATCATCTCACTCCAGTCAGAATGGCAGCTATAATGAAGACAACAACAATAAGAGTTGGAGAGCATCTGGGGGAAAAGGCACACTCATACATTGCTGGTAGGATTGCAAATTGGTACAGCCAATGTAGAAAGCAGTATGAGATTACTTGGAAATCTGGGAATGGAACCATCATTTGACTCAGGTATCCCTCTCCTTAGACTGTACCCAAAGGAATTTAAAAAAACAAAAAACAAAAAAACAGCATACTACAGGGACACAGCCACATCAATGTTTATAGCAGCACAGTTCCCAATAGCTAAACTGTAGAGCCAACCTAGATGCCCTTTAGTGGGTGAATGGATAAAAAAAAAATGTGGCATATATACACAATGGAATTTTACTCAGCATTAAAATAGAATAAAATCATGACATTTTCAGGTAAAAGGATGGCTTTGGAGAAGATAATGCTAAGTGAAGTTAGCCATGTATTTCTGTACCACTTCCCATTTTAGAACAGATTAGGTCCTAAGGAAGCTCCATTAACATGGTCATATTTTGTCTGTCCATGACTTTTATGTCAAGTGGAGAAGGTCAAGTAGAGAACTTGGCCGTACTGGCTGGAAAACTGGGTTGGTCTCCCTGACTAGCCCAGATTGGCTAGATAAGAGAATGACAGAGAGCAATGCCAGGAGCTGCTGGAGCCAGCCATCAGGTGGGCTCCAGGGAAAAACTGGAAGTTGCTGGCTACTGCTCCCAGGAAGGCAACAGGAAAGCAGCTTCCCCTAGAAGTGGAGTCAGTGACACCAAATCTCAGGGTTATTCACACTAAGACATGGAAGCCACCAGCCCTCAAAGTTTAGAGCCAATTCCAAGGAGATGCCTTTTTTAAAAAAAATTACTCTCTGCATCAAATTGAGAACCCTCAGTGGACGGGTAAGAGAGGTTTTTAAGGGACAAGATCATGAAGGGATGCACAGAAGAAGATCTCTGAACCAAATGAGGCCATTTGAATGGGCCTCATTTGGCCCATTTTGAGTGAGGTTCTTGAAGCTTGAGATCTGTTTTCTCCCAGGATTAGAGCATCCAAATCTGGAGGGAAGACCCCATGAGTCTTGTGCACCCTGGGGCCTAACATCTCCAGATATGTTTCTCGGTTCTCACTGGCAGAAGGCAGAAGTCTGAGAAGATTTTCCTATAAAACTGCCTTTGTCCCATTGATACAAGGCCAACAAGGTCCAACTTCCCACCAGGCTTGAACATGCCGATCCTCCCTCTCAGTTCCACCCCCCTCTTTCTACACACCCCAAACCCTCCGCTTCCCTTCCTTTTTCTGAGGAACAGCAGGAACTATCCCGAGTGAGGAGGACTCTTGGCCCTTGGGGTGCAGAATGCGGTGAGGGTGAAATTTCACCCAGACCCCATCTGAAGGGCAGCCAACCCGAGCACACACGACCCACCCACTCTGCTGTCCTCTTCTTGTTGCCTGATGACTTATACCTCCTTTTCTGAGGCTGTGGGGTCCCAAACAGCTCCAGAGCCACATCTTGCATCCATAGATCTGGAGGGTAGGTGCAGAGTGGGGCATGTTTTCCACATGACTAAATGTCCAGCTCACTCTTTGGATTGGCAACTGGAGGGGATGGAAGTTGAGGAGTTCCATGCAAATTCCCTGGCTTTGGGATAGTCCCAGGGTGGTCGATGGTGCTGGAGTGGGATGGGGACTAAAGCCTCCTCTGGACAGCAGGGGCCTGGTGTGCTTGATGTCCTGAGCAGAGAGTTTCTGTGTGAGGTTCCTGGCCATGGGACAGTGCCCGGAGAAGGAGGTAGTGCTGGGAGGCTAGGAGCAAGTCAAGGCTTTGGAGGTCATTGTCCCCACTGCATGCACTGCATGTCCCACATGGCCCCCCAGTAGGAGTTGGTATTTTGGCTCCCACTACACATTTGTTCCCAGGTTTAAGGAGGAGAATCTGAAGTTCTGGGGAGGATAGGTAGACTGGATGGCTCCCAATAAGAGAGATCCATGAAAACTCAGAAAGATAGTAGTATCCTTTGGTCACAGCAACTCTGGGTCTGTAGCCCTGCACTGCTTCAAGTCCTGGGAAGCCTGGTAAGTCACCTCTTTGGGCCAGATCTCCATGCTGATCACCTGATCAGTGCAATTAATCCCACCTTAAACTGACCCCTACCCTCCATCTGGCCCAGTAAAGATAATCCCAGTACTGATCACTGACCCCACACCCACTAACCCATGCCCTCCCTCTGGCCCAGTAAGTATAGTCAAACTGGCATGCTCATTAATCGAGTCACCTCTAGTATAACTTATATGAGCCTAACCCCTCCTCACCCCTGCCTTTGGCTGTTGTCTCATTTTCCACCAGGAAAGTGGCTCCATCAGAGGCATCACTCCATCCCTTAATAAAAAAGCTGTGCTGAGCTGACCCATAAAATTTGCATCTGTCCCAGTCCTTCTGCACTAACAACACTTCCTGCACAGGGAGTTGCTAAGGATCACCCCCTGTGCTCCTGTTCCTTCCTGCTCTTAGGCACATGTGTGGAGAAGAAAGAGAAAGTGGGGTTCTATGTGGTCTACAAAAGAGCAAGACACACCCACTCCCTCAGACATCCAGCTCTGGGCCCCCTTCTCTTTGAAGAAAAGCAAGTAAAAAGCAAGTTTTTCCTTAAACTTGCTTTCTATGCCTGCTTTGGCATTTTGGGGTGTTTAATCTTCAGCACCAGGGGAACAAGAATCCATTCCTGGTCCCCAAGACTGGTACCTGTGGGAACAAAGCAGAACTGAAATTCAGCTAGGCAAACAAGACCTGTAGTTCCACATCCAGCATCTAAGTCATGGCATTGTGATGTTCTCTCCAAGGGCTCTGTGGCTTTGCTGGTTGCAACCCACAAGCCTCTTTCAGCTTATATTTGTTTGGTTCCCATAGGCTTCCTGTTGGGTGTATGGGAGACTCCCCGCTGAAGTTAAGTTTCAGTCTCCTGAGAAGATCTCTGAATCCCTTGCCCCTCCCGCTCCTCTCCGAAGAGCGCCAAGCCCAAGAGTGCCACATTCAAAGGTTTTCTCAGCCAATTCCTGCAGGACACAGGGTCCACTTGCTGTTCCTGAGTCACCCTGCCAATCAGCACCCAACATGTCCCTATGCAACCCTTCTTAAACCAAAGCTTGTGAGCACAAGCTCTCTGCTCTCTGCCCTCTTGCTCTCTGCTCTCTTCCTCTTTTTTCTCTCCTCTCTGCCTCTCCTTTCCTTCCTCTTCAGGCAGCCCCCCAATAAAATCTCTTGGTTGAATCTCCTGTGAGTCACTTGCCTTTCACTTCCTTTGCAGACTTGCCATGGTACTGACATCTCTTAGCTCCCAGATCTCCAATGCAGCTTCTTAATGCATCACCCTTTCAGGGGATACCCACAGAGACTCCAACCAGTGGTACCTTGCCTGGCCTCCAAGGTTTTCCTTTGAAATCTCAGTGGAAGACTCCATGGCACCTTAATAACTCCAGCATCCTGCAACCCTGCAGAACCAGCACCACATGGTTGATGCCAAGGATGCCACCACCTCAAGGAGTAGGCAAGAATCCTGGGGTCAAGGCTGCAGCAGCCTCTAAATGTCTGGGCAGCTGTGCACAGTGAAACAATTTCCTAGCCGCCACCCCTCCTGTACAAGCAGGGTGCACAAATGATCTCTTATCAAAGAACTTTTACTTTTACAACCTTGAGCCTGAGATGGCTGTGGTTCTGGCAATTCCTAAGATGTCTCTCAAGCCATCTTTCCTATTGACCCTGGGGAAAGCAATTTAGCATGTCTTTAGTGGTTGTGAGGTCTTTAACAATTAGTTTCCTTAGCCCCAGTTTTACACTTTTATGGCCAAACTGGAAATTATTCAAATCTTTCTGCTCTGCTTTCGGATTCTAATTATCAGAGTAAACTTGCCTAAAAGCTACCAGCAATATTCATGTCACTGCCTGAATGCTGCTGCTACCTTGAATTTTCCTGTCAGATTAATTACTCCACCACTTTTAAGTTCAGCCTCACAGAATGTCTCAGGACACAGATAAATGTAGACAACTTCTTAGCCAGAATATAACTTAAATGGCCTCTAGCCCAATTTTGAAAGAGTTCTCTCCCTCTGAAATCTTACAAACCCAGTCTTTGCATTCTAAAGTGCTATTGATACTCTGGACTCCTGCTCTCAACAAAATCACCCATTAAGCCCCGCCTATAACATTCTAAACCTTTTCCAGTTTGCATTTCTAAACATTTCAAAATTCCTCTCCAACAGCGCAAAAGACTTCTGAACCACATAGTCATGTTAGTCAGAGCAAAAACTCCACTCTCAGTACCAATTTCTGTTGTATTCATCACTGTGACCAAAAGACTTGCAAGAACAATTTTAGAGAGGACCGCTTATTTGGTGTTCATGGTTTCAGAGCTCTCACTCCAAAGACAGACAACTCAATTGCTCTTCATCCAAAGTGAGGCAGAACATCATGGCCAAAAGGTGTAGAGAAGAAAAGTGATTCAGGACATTGTCAGGTCAGTGGCAGTGACCTAGGAACAAAGCACCCGCGAGCAAAAGAAACATCAATAAGGCACCAGGCACCAACAGAAACACCTGTCAATCAGCGGGATGTCCTGGCCAATCCTAGATTTCAGCCAGTTTCTCCGACCAACTCCAGCAGGACAAGTGATTCTAAAAACACCTTTTCCTGACCCAAGCCCTTCCATTCTTGCCATAAGCCCCATAAAATTCCAGTCCAGTGGAGGCCCATGTGGTTTCTCCTCAGCTCCTCCTCCCATCCACTCTATATGTCTGATAGAGTTCCTGTTGGTAAAGTCGGCGCCCAGACTGCTTCTCTCTCGGGAGCTCAGGTCCAGGGCGCACGGAATGGCGCGCGAACCCAGCACCCTGCGCATTCCAGGCGAGCACATTACCGCTTGAGCTGTTGGGGTGCAGCGGAGCAACGGAGGGGAGAAACCACACAAGAGACTCACTTCATGCAATCGCAGGGGGGAAGTTTATTGAGGATCCTGTTCCAGCGCGCTGGGACTCTGTGCCCACTCAAGAAGGGAGAGCGGCTCAGAGCCCAGAGCGGAGGTCAGGTGGAGCTTAAGTACACTTTTTGGAGAGGGTGGGGGGCTTTGCATACATCAGAACAAATCATCATGAGGCGCGGGAAAATTGAACAACAACCCTGAGTCAGGATTAGTGCATACATTGGCGGGAACAATTTAGGCAGAGATGATTGGTCATTTCTAAGTGGGGTACACATTTAAACTGATTGGTTCTGGGGCCTAGATGCGTACGTGTCATGCTACCTAGAGCCCTTAGCTATTAATCAACCAGGGAATCAATGGAGACATTTACTAGGCAGTTCCCTCATTGTTCTAACAACTTTACAGGGATTACAAGTTCCGGGGATAGCAGAGGAATTGTAACAATAGACTTGTATGATTGTAACAATTGTCTTTTACTTTTTAACCCAATCCCTGCACTTTGGAAACTTTAGGATGCCTGGTCTTTTACACTTTAACTCAGGCTCTGCGGCTTAGAATCAGCTTGGAAATTTTACCTTTACAGAGCCATATCCCCAGCCCGTGAAATTCTTTAAGTACTAATAAATCATAATCTCAAAGAAGAAAGTCAAATTTGTGAATTCAAAAGCACAATGGTACATTTTAAAATTATATTTTGAACAGAGAGGAAACACTTAACAGAGTTCTCCAACAATAATTATTGACAATATATAAAGCATCATGCTCATTGGAAGGCCCATCCCCTTGCTTACAAGGAATAAGAGAAATTAATTTTCTGATGAATGTACCACTTTATAGTACATATAGATATGCTTTCTAAATTTAAAAAGTAAAAAAGGAAATTCTCTTTTTAAAAAACATTTATTTTTAGTAAATATTTTGAATTACAAAAAGCAGCTACTATGTCTTTTACATATTGTGATGATTTGAGTCCTGAGGAAATTCTACCTATATTGGTATCATGCATATCAATAGCTAGCATTAAAAACATCACCATCCTGTTTTATCTTCTAAAACTGATTTGAAATTTTTGCTTATAATAATTTCACCCAAATTTTGAAGAGTTATTGTGATATAAATGTGTATGGGTAAATACATGATCTTTCTAAAGGATACCTCAGGATATATTTGATGATTGAGTCCTGTCAAAGACATCATTGTGTGTGTGTGTATGTGTTTGTGTGTGCGCGCGCGCTTGTGCGTGTACACAACACACACACACTCATGTTTGGTGCTGGGATCTACCCATGCTAGGCAAGTGTTCTGCCACCAAGCTCAACACCAAGACCCCAAAAACACTCAATAAGCAGAAATTTATTAAAATCATTACAGATTATCTTGAAAATTTTCAAACAAGATAATTCCATCAATCAAAAACAAAGTAAGCTAGAGGTATAGTTTTTAAATGTCCCTGATGAAAAAGAGCAGACATTCACAGGATTAAGTATTTTATTGGAAACCAGAAAGAGGAGAAATTAAAAGATGAATAGGAGAAACCTGCGGCAAGGAACTGGAAACCTGGAGGACAAGGGGCATTTCCCAGTAAATACAGACAGTGCAACATGACTCTAAATTAAGGAGACTATAAATTGAGCAATTAGCATAGAAAAACTTGACTTGTGCTTAGAGAACTCCCACAGGAAAGATCCAGGATCATCAGAGTTCACAGCTGTTACCTGACCTTTAACAAATTCTGATTTTATTTCAAATGTTCATGATCTAAAAGAGAGAAAGACAACTTTACTAAATTCATTTTATGGTATATGAAAGCATAATAGAGTCAATGTATTAATCCCAATGGAGGATGTCAATGGTTTACAACACACACCATTTTGTGCACCATTAAAAACACACCAATTAGTGTCCTGAGACACAAATCAGGCAGCTGCTGAACCTAGTCTAGTGAGGGCAGGGCCTGGAGGAGGGGGCAAGGTGGTAGAGGATTCCGTAGGAGGATCAGAGAAACCACAGGTGGTGAAGAGCTGCAAATTTAATCCTCCCTAGCTCAGAGCCCCTAAATCCCCAGGCTTCCATGCTCACATCCCACCTAGGGGAAGCTGAGGCTGAAGCTAGGTAGAGGCAGACGACCTGCCTGATCCCCATTCCATCACCCTACGCACCAGGATCCACCCTGAATCCAGGGGAATTACATAATGCCCGCTCATCCAGAAGCTTCTGCGGCATCTCCCTGAGGCTGGTCTGAGAAAAAGGGAGCTCCAGGCAGCCCTACAGGCAAGATCCACAAGCCAGGTGTCTGCCTAAGCCTGCTGCGAGGAGAAGGAAGCTAAGGTGTCTTACTGAGAACCCACAAGGGCCACTAAGCCAGGTGCCTCCCTCGGGCTGCCCTGAGAGAGGAGTTCTGCGCGACTCCAGAGACAGAACCACCCACGAGGGTCCCCAAGCCAGGCGTCTCCCTCAGGCTACTCTGAGAGAGGAACCTCTGGGTGACCCTAGGGACGGGAATGACTCACGAGGGTCCACACCCAGAGCCTCCCTCAGGCTTTTCTAGGAGAAGGGGACTTGTGGGTGACCCTAGGGACAGAAATGACCCACAAGAGATCCCATACCAGCGCCTCCCTCAGGCTGCTCTAGGAGAAGGGGACTTTTGGGTGGCCCTAGGGATGGGAATGACCCACGAGGGTCCCCACCCAGGGCCTCCCTCAGCCTGCTCTGTGAGAAAGGAACTGCCCCCGTTTGTAGGACACAACCCACAAGGGACCCCTGGCGGGCCCCTCCCCGAGGCTATCCTGAGCAGGGGGAGCTCTGCCCTCCCTGCGGAGTGACCCACCACCTGCGGGAGCCTGGACTCCTCTGTGGAGCCCTGAGGAGGCAGCTTGGCCTCAGCCTGGCGGAGGCAGAACTGGCACCAAGATGGCGCCTCGGCCCCGCCTGGCCACGCCCATGCAGGTCGCTCCTGCAGGGCGGGTCGGAGGCCCTGGTTGTCCTGGGGAATCTCAGCGCCCTCCTCCACCACCGGAGGTTATGGGATGAAATCCGTTCTCACTGCTGTAACTAGGTCTGCTTGTGTTTCTGTGGCACCAGGATGAGTTGAATCTCAGGAGCGGAGAGAGGGGAGTTCAGGGGCCACCTCCCTGCAGCCCAGCCTGCCTTCCACCAGGCCAAGCACAGCTGCAGCCAGGGGCCAGGCAGGCAGAAGCCCCAACTCTGGCAGCCGCGTGCAGCCCTGGCTTCACTCTACCGCCCAAGGGCAGAAGGCAAGAAACAGGCCACCACAGAGGCCACTGGGAAGTGCACTGTTTGAGACAGAGTGGCTTAGCCAGAGACTATCCCATTTTGGGATCATAAGTTTTAAGAAAAGCAGTTAAATCCCAGTCTATAGTGGTCACTGTCAAGGTTATGAAAACCTGAACTCAAAGTCACCAACAGCTCTGAGAGCTGCAGGCTGCATCCCCCTGCCCTGGGGCATTCTAGATAATTCAGTCTCATGCCCAGCTCTCACCATGAATGCTTCTAGGAGCAGGCTACCCATTCATTCAGAATTCCTAGGAATCCTGGACAGTGGGGTCTGTGTTCTGCCACACAGCACCATGGGGGCTTAGAGCTCCAAGGAGCCACTGTAGCATAGGATTACCATTGAGGATCCTGAGAGCTTCAGTTTCCTAGGGATTCTGGGTTTTGCCTACAAGGCCCATTTTGGGAGGTTCATGACCCTCGTGGGTCATTCCCGTCTCTAGGGTCACCCAGAAGTCCCCTCTCAGAGCAGCCTGAGGGAGCAGCCTGGCTGTGCACCCTGTAGGACTCTGGCAGTGCAGTCTGGTGTTGTGCCCACGCAGCCTTCACTGCAGAGGCTTCAACTTCAGTAAGCTTCAGACCCCCATTAGTCATGGACGTTGTCGTGTGCTGCTATGTTGATGCATCCCATGCTATAGTGGCTCCTTGGTGTCGGGGACTAGAAGGAAATTCTCCTTCAAAGATTAGCCTGACAGCCCCCTGGGAGACATCCTGCCTGGGAGGCATCCTGCAGCTACCTATCTCCCTGGAACATCCTGCGGTTATCAGGATCATCAGACATCTTGCAGCTGGCAGTTTTACCACCCACATCCAGCAATTGTGGAGACCTTCCCCATCCCCAGCATATGAATACCCACCCAGCAATTGCTGATTAGAGAGCTTCCCCATCCCCAGCATATAAATACCCCTGTGTGAACAATAAAAGTTTGCAGCTTGATCAGAACTTTTGTCTTGCTGTCACCTTTCGTGTCTCTTGTCCCTTCATTCCTCTCCATCTAGGTTCGCGGCCCACGTTGATGTGTCCTGTTGGTCGGGACACTTGGCGCTCTAAGTCCCCAGGAATTCTAGGTATCATAGTCCATTCTACTCAGGCAGCGCTGATTTCAGAGTCTGAAATTTGCAGGCCATTGACTATTCTGGGTAGTGTAGTCCATCCTGCCTAAATGGACCTCACCATCAAGGCTCCCAAGATCCGCACAGAGCACCCTGCCTGGGCACCCATGAAGCATCTGGGTAACTCAATACAAACCTTTCCCCTTGCAAACCTTAACAGGAGGGTGTCTGGGATCTGCAGGCCCCAAGGCATTCTGGGGAGTGTAGTCTGGCCTTCTGCCTGCACTGCCCTCACTGTGGAGTCCTCTGGGATCGCAGGCTCACAGGCACCTGGCTGACTCCAAGAATTCTGGGTAGTATAGTTCAGTTTTATACCCTGTACTCTTACCTTTGAGGATCCTGAGAGCTGCAGTTTCCTAGGGATTCTGGGTAATGCAGTCCAGTGTTTTGCCCACATGCCCCCATGGGGAGGTCCATGAGAACTACAGGCCACATGCTTGCCTTGGTGCCCTAAGAATTCTAATAATGTAATCCAGTTTCCTACAAATGTGGTTGTTAAGATCTGTAAACAAGTCAAAATAACACCTGGTATTTTGCCAGAGAAATGTTAGAGTTTGTAAACAAGTCTGGATGGTGCCTGGCAAAATGCCAGAGGGAATGGTTTGAGAAGTAACAAAAGCGAGCCATTAAGTGTGGAGATTCCTTATTGGTTGACTAATGTATCTAGTTTATGCTAATTAAGATAAGCTGTGTGGAATGTATAAATAGCTCTGTTGTCCTACAATAAAGGGCTCCTACTCCTGCTGTATCATAGTACAGAAGTTATTCGTCACCCCCCACACACACCCCCACCCCCCACACACCCACACACCCACACACCCCCACACCCCCACACACCCCCACACCCCCACCCCCGCTAGTTTGCTGCAGCCGGACTGCAGCAATGGTCCCCACTGTGTAGGCCCCTGGGAGTTGCAGTCTGCTCACTCATTTAGGCAATCCTCCCCAAGGATTCTGGATAGTGTAGTTCAGTTCTCTACAGTGCAGCCCTCACCACTGAGGAGACTTGGAACCACAGGTCCCTGAATGTTATGGGTTATGTATCCCAGGGTTTTGCCCACTCACTACAGAGAGTTCTAGGAGCTATAACACTGAGGATTTGTGGGTAATGTGCACTATTTTTGATCAATTACCACCAAGGACCCTGGGAGCTGCAGCCCCCGAGGATTCTGGATACTGTATTCTAGCAGTTTCCCTGTGCAGCCCTGTTGAGAGGAACCCCTGGAGCTGTAGACCCCATGTTTTTCCTGGTAACCTGAGTTTTTTTAGGTAGTGTGCTCTGCCAATGCAGCTCTCACTACAGAAACCTCTGAGAGTTACAGGGATTCTGAGCACTAAAGTCAGGTAGGTCTTCTGCCCTGGCAGCCCTCACCCCAGAGGCTCCTGGGAACTGCAGGCACCCAAGGGTTATGAGTACTGTAGTTTGTCATTCTGCCTGAACAGTCCTCGTGGCAGAGGTCTCTGCAACCTGCAGGTCCCCAAGGGTGTAAATCTGTCATTTGGCCCTTGCTGCCCTCACTGCAGAGGGTTCTGGGGACTGAAGGCCCTGAAGAATTCTGCGTAGTGTAGTCCAGCATTCTGTAGCCCAACACTCACCATGAAGACCACTAGAAGTTTCAGGCCATATACTCCCAAGATACCCTTTGTTAAATGGGCAAATTGCAGGACATAACTCATAATCTTTAGGGGTAGGAAGCTCTCTGAATTCCCCACCATCGCAAAACCCTACCTCTAACTGTTACCATACCCCTGGCCCCAACTATAATTAATCCTGAGGGTTTTGTGTGATGTACTTCCATGTTTTGCTGGCTCTCCATGGGGGATCCTGGGAGCTTCCACCTCATTGGGATTATGGGAAATTTAGCCCAGATTTGAGTGCTGGGTGGAGGGGTGTGTGTGTGTGTGTGTGTGTGTGTGTGTGTGTGTGTGTAGGGGGTAGTGTTGTGGGGTCTCCTGCAAGCTTCTGCCCCTAAAGATTGTGGGTAATGTAGTCCAGTGTTTTGCTCACACACATGGAATCAGAAAAGGTAGCTCTGAGCGCCCCCTACCAGCCACTGTGGGCAGCACAGGACCCTCAGCACTCTGTTCAGCGGTGACCCCACAACCTCTCCTGGCAGTCCCAGTGAAGCTCTGAAATTAATGATTCTAATTAGTCCAAGCCATGATTTTAGAAATAAAATGGCAGTGGAACCCAACATCCAATGCCTTGATCAGAATGGATAGAGAAAGAAGCAACGAGCACGGCTGATAAACAGAAGTCCACTGATTTCCTATATATCAGCAACGAATGGAGGAAATGTGAATTTGAGAACTAGAGTAAGAAAAATTTAAATAATACCATTTACAATAACACATCCAAAGTGGAAATTTTAAAATGTCTTATATTTTCAGAAAACCCTGAAACAATGGAAAGAAATCAAACAAAGCATAAATAAATGCAGAAACATTCCTTCTTCAGTTTTCCACAATTAAAATGAAATTCTCTCAAACTTGATCTGCAGTTTCGGTGTGATCACAGACAAACCTGTGTCCCAGTGTTTCTGAATCTCTGAACCTAGAATAGATGACACTGACTGCAGAAGGACCATCAAAGAACTCAATCACCTGCATCCCAACCCCTGTTGGAAAGCCAAAGCAGTGAAGAAAATTCGCTGCTGTGAAGAGACAGACAGAAGATCAATGGAGGTGAGGAGAGAGCCCCAAACATAACCACTACATCTAGCAGCTGATATTCTGAAGAGACAAAGACCTTCAATTAAGAAAAGAGTGTCTGCTGCACAGATGGTGATGGAGCAATTGGAAACCGTACAGGAGAAATGGACAGAAGCAAATTTCATAATTCACATAAAACTCACTCAGAATAGTCCACAGGCTTACATGTCAATTGTGCAGCTGTAAAAAATCATATAAGAAAATATGCATGACCACATATTCACAT
Source organism: Ictidomys tridecemlineatus (assembly GCF_052094955.1). Lineage (NCBI taxonomy): Eukaryota > Metazoa > Chordata > Mammalia > Rodentia > Sciuridae > Ictidomys > Ictidomys tridecemlineatus. Next base: position 210,420,614 of record NC_135480.1, on the reverse strand, counting down.
ATTTCATTATGAGTTTTTAAATACAGCTCAAAAAATCCATGAAAGAAAAACTGTTAATGTGAACTTTATTAAAATTGAATATCACCAAGTACAGTGGCATATGTCTGTCTCACCAGAGACCCAGAAGTCTGAGGCAGGAGGATTGCAAGTTTGAAGCCAGCCTGGGCAACTTAGTAGGGCCCTATTTCAAAATTTAAAAAAAAATGTAAACGGGGTTGGGGATGGAGCTCAGTTGTATAGCACCCCTCAGTTCAATGCCTAGTACCAACATATTTAAACATATGAAAATTTCTATTCTGTGAAAAATCACATTTAAGGAAGAAAAATATGAGCCATAACATGGGAAAATGTTTGGAAAATTCATACCTAAAGTAGACTAAAATCCTAACTATACTAAGAAAATCAATAATAACAATATAATTAAAAACAGGTAAAATATCTGAAGAGATAACTCATCAAAGAAGATATGCAAATGGCAAAGAAGTATAGAAAGTTGCTCGGCATCAGCTGAAACAAAACACACGGCTCTGATGGCACTGCCCACGTATTAAGTGGCTAAAGCCTTTTAAATACAGTATCAGCTGTGGTATATGGAACAAGAATTCATTCATTGCTGGTGGAATGCATAATAGTTTATCACTTTTTTAAAGTTTAATAGGTTTTTCCAAAGATAGATATGAACTATGATCTTAAGAATTTAGACACTGCTTTGAAAATATGTCTTGAAAATATCTGTCGAAATACAGCATGAAATTACATACAGAAGTTCTGTTCATAATGGCTAAATTCTCAAGGAATCAAGATGTCCTTCAACAAGTGAATGGATATCAGACCCACCGAGGCCCTGGGGTCTCTGAGCTCCCCAAGGCCCACCTAGCCTAGCCTTATTCTTGATGATAAACTCTGAAAGGTGCAAAGGCCCCAGTCTGCCTCTTGGCTCACGAGAGCCTCCTGGGGAAGGACAGCCAGACCTGGAGGCAACTCCAGGAGCCCCCCGTGCCATGCCTGCCAGGGAGGACCTGGAGGCAGCTGCTGCGATCCACCTCCAATTAGCCTGGAGGACCTTATGCTGCATCCTCATTCCCCCAACTCAACTGCTTACTTCATCCCCTTCTACAGGGAGCAACCACAGCCTGAGCCTGGATTTTCTTAAATTGTTTGTTTGGTGTTACAGAGAGAACTGTGCCCTTATAAAGCCCTGATGGAGTACCATTGACAGGTCCTGGATCAGCTGTGGGCTGGCTCTATGAGCCCCTATCCAGGTCTGGAACTGAGCACAGGGAGAAGGGAAGGGCTGGGCAGCAGGTTCAGGACCCCTGCTGGGGCAGAAACCTCATCCTCAGCAGGCCTACCTTCCTCTTCCTCCAGGAAGCTCTCCTGCCTCCCACACAGAGGCCAAGCGGCACCTGTGCCAGAACACTCCATCTTCCCTCCATGTGCCAGCCTGGCATCCACACAGGACCCAGTCTCCCAGGCCTCTCAGCGCACCCCCATCCCTAGGCCCTGTGCTCACAGCAGTCTGAACCAGGGTACAGGTGCTAAGGATAAAGCTAACCCCTGACAGCATGCTGCCCGGGGCCTTCTAGCAGCTTCAGATTCTAGACACCTAGGAGTGTTAGAAGCTAGGTCTTGACTGTGTCTCGTGTCCTTTGTGTGTAAGTGGGGAGCAGTGTGTGTGTGTGTGTGTGTGTGTTATGCACACACAGGTGCATGGTATGTCGTGGCATGTGTAACAGTTGGGGAGAGTATGTGTATGCATGTGTGCTTGCACATGCGTGTCCATACATTCATGACAACTGGTGCCAGTAAGGGAAGGAATGCACCCCTTCCTCCAAGGGAATCCTAGCTTCTAACACTCCTTCTATAGAAAGAGAAAAAATACACCTTCTTCGCTTAAAAAGATTAGGAGAAGAAATGGAGCGATCCTGTATTTCTTAAAACACACACTCAGTTGAGATCCAGCCCAAGTCAGGGAGGACTGCGGGGCCACCCCTGCAGCCTGGACAGGGGCCTTCCTTCCTCCCATGGCAGCCCTTCCTGTGCTGCTGGAGGGGGCTGGAATCAGTGCCAACCCGCCCCCCAGCAGAGCCAGGACTGAAATGTGCTGAAGTTTTCCTCAGAAGACAAGTTGAGCAGTGGAGGGTGTGGAGAAGGAGGTGATGTTTGGCACTCAGGACTTTGCTGCCCATGGAGGAAGAGCTCAGCTTCTGGGCTGGACCTGATGCTCATCCCTGAGGTGAGAGCAAGGCGCTCAGTCTGAAATGTCCCAGGGCACAGCACGGAAGGGCCAAGACTCAGAAGGCAGCTGGGGTGCTTAAAATCAAGTTGGTTCCATGGACCTGACTCTGCTCTTCCCACCACCCTGACCTTGCCTGAGCCCAGCTGCCCTGGGTCTTCCAGCTCTGCCCTCCAGTGCCAAGCCCACTCCCCTTGGCACCTCCCTGTCATCAGGGTCAGTATCTTCCCACCATTCCTCTCACTCAGTGTTGGAATGACTAACGAGGAAGACTGGGAGGAGGACCATATCTGAGTTCAGGGACAGCCAGCGTGTTTGTTTCCCAGGGCAGCAACAAAGCCCTGAAACACGTGTCACTTAAAACACACGCACACTGTCTCACAACTCGGAGGCCAGAATTCTAAAATCAAGGTGTTGGCAGGGTTAATCTCCCTTTGAAAACTGTGGGAAGGGTCCCTCCTTCCTCTTCCAGCTTCTGGTGTTTGCTGGCAACCTGTGCTATCCCTTGTCTTGCAGTGTTAGAAACAGCACCCAGCGATGTTTTTTAAAGCAGGGGAGCAGCTGTTTTCAGGATTCTCACATAGATATAGAGACCTCTGTAATGGGGTCTGTGGAGATGACCAATCAGAAACGTGAGAGAGCCTCTGACCAAATTGACCCCATAGCACTCTTGTCTGAATGAGGGTGAGCAGCCATCACCAGGGACCGTCAAGACAAGAGACCCAACCAGAAAGGGAGGAAGACAAGGTATGAGGAGGAGCTTGTGCTGGTGCTCCGGAGCACTGGATTGTACAAGGAAGGGCGGACGCGCACAGATGGGCCCAGGAGAGTGTTTGGAACCTGATAGAAGTTTGACCAGGCAGAGAATCTCTGTCATTTTCCTGTCTTGTTCAAGAGAAGATATTCTTTTCTTTGAAAATGTCAAGTCCATTTTCTCAATTGGTTATTTTTTACTTATCAGGGATAAACTGAATTGTGCCGGGACTTGGTCACAGAGGGTATTTCTTAGATGGTGCTGGCAGTCACCATTTAATGAGGAGAAATTTCTACAAAAATAAAGAAAAACAGACTATTACTGTGGAGGGAGGCCCAGTGTCAAGTCCCGAGAGCATCCAGCTGCAACTCCTCCTGCTGGGCTCGAAGACGGCAGTGGCAGCCCAACAAACGCCCTGGGTGGCAGCTGGAATGTCACTGGCCATGGCTCTGAGTGTCTTGGCTCACCATCTGAGGGACCCCACAGCAGCAGGTGTCTTCTGTGATCTAGAACAGGCGCAAAGCTCTGCTCTGCATGTCGGCCAGAGCGGGAGCCTGTGGGGAGGGCAGTGTCATTTCTGTGCAAAACTACCTTCACTCGGAGCTTCACTGTCAGACTCTCCTAAGCCGTCGCCACACTTAACTCTTCTACTTAACAGAACAAGCTGAATAAATATGGAAATGTCTTTACTAATTTTTCCTATGAGAATAGAGGGAATTGGCTGGATTGGATGGGTGAGACTGCAACACCCCAGAATGCATGATGCTACGGAGAAAAATTGCTGAAGAGAAAATGTGTGAAACCACCTGGAACTGCATTTCTTCTTCGTAAACAACCACTAGAGATCACTTAAAGGCATAGGGACCCAAGGAGAAGTGCAGAACTCTGAGCACATGACAACTGGGCCCAAACCCTGGCACTAAGAGTTTTCACCAAGTGAACCTACCAGGCTCAAGTAGCTTAGGGTGACCCCAGCAACATTTCCACCTCCACCACCTCCATTAAAACATTTGCCTCAGGAAAAAAAAAAAAACAAAACAAAACAAAAAAAAACATTTGCCTCAGGAAAGCTCAACATTGCCAGGAAAACTTACCATGTTCTAACCCATACCAGATGACCGGCCCTGACCTCCCCTTCTTGAAGTATTTACTAAAAAAGGCTTGCAACTGAAAATATGTTTCTCTTGCAACACAGAAGGGCCTCTGAGAATGTGATTGAGAAGGGGATGGGGTATCTCCCCATGCTTGAAGAAGCTAGAATCCTTACTCAGGCAACTATCAGCAACAGCTGGCCTAACTGCCTATGTACTGAGACAGGTGGGCTCTGAGGGAAAAGGAGAGGCTCTAGTAGATGGAGACCTTTGGTAAGATGAACGAAACTTTCAGTGCATGCTTGCAACAAATAGAACATATTAATGTACAAGTCTCCAGGTTCGAAGAATTGCACAACACGCCCCCAGATGACTTATGGCTAGACTGTTTCAACAGAGGAGGAACATCCTGAACTCAATGCAGTGTGACTGTTGTGAGACTGAATTCTGAAGAAGCCTAAGGACCTGCACTTTTCTCCCCTGGAAAGTCACACACACAGGGAGCTCACCTTTGGCGTGCCTCAGTCTCCTCCCTGAGGGGCAGGCAATACACTCTGCCTTGGGGTGCATACACCTTTGCTGCCCTTAAGACCTTTGCTTGTGTCTCACCTCTGACATATCCAGGCTAAGATGAGGTCCCCTGTCCTCACAGGGGTGCCTCCTCGATCCCTTTGGTGACACACTGACCCTCTGCCTCTCTACCTTGTTGACTCTCTTGAACTCAAACCCTTCCCCTCCCTACTTTCCCCCATTCAAAATGTCAAACCACCTGTGCACAAATGAGAATGGAGCTTAGCTTCTTCCACCACCTCAGTAGTTACTGGATGAAATGTGTTCCCAGGCCTTCAACTGACAAATGCCTATATTTATCTCTGCTATCACCAGGAGTGGGAAAAGAGAGAAGAAAAAGCAGTCAAGAAAACCACCTGTTTCAGGAGCCTGGGTTTAAGAAATTGGACGTAAGAACCAGAGACCACTATGAGGAGAAACTGCAGCTCAGGAGCGAAGCCCCCAGGTCTCTGGGAGTTGCAGGATGCTCTCCACCTGTGCCTGTGACAATAGGTGTCCACTCACCGATATGTGGAGATCCGAAGTGGGCCTGGAGGCCCCTGGGAAGGACAGTCCACACCCTGTGGAGGCCAGGATCCCCGCCCACCCTAACCCAGCCACACTTACATAGGCAGGTCCAGAATGTCGCACTTTCTCCTGCGCCTTCCTGGCAGGGTGCCCCGCCCACTAGGTGCGTCAAGACTCATGCCCATGTACCACAGGCAGCATGGCAGGGGTTTTGTTTTTTATTTTTTTTTTTTTGCTAAGTTTTTATTTTAATCCAAGGACTTTGCTTCATACAAAATATCATTGTAGAAACAATATCAGAATCCAAAGTTTGGCTTGTAAATATTACTCAGGCAGCAAACAAGTCAATCACAGGATTCTTTTTTTTTTTTTTTTAAGTAGATACCAGTTATGTTCCATGGTTGGGTCAGTCTCTCCCTCTCTCTCTCTCTCTCTCTCTCTCTCTCTCTCTCTCTCTCTCTCTCTAACACTGTTGTTAAATATAAAGTTTTGCAACAAACCTTCAATTTATATCAAATATAATTAAAAATTAACAAATGAGTACATTGTATCAAAAAGTAGGAAGATATACACTTCATGCACATACTGGAATAACATATATATGTGTATATTCTACATGCACACATGACTTGTTCAAGGTCAGCCGCTGCTTGACAGGTTCCAGATGCAGACAGCTGGCTGATGCATTTCAAATTTGGCAACTCACTGTAAGACTTCAAGGGAAACAGACGATAGCTTGAAAAGAGACAGTACAGAAACAAACCCGAAGTCAAAAAGGCAAGCCCTGATGTCCCCTTCCCCCACCTTGCAACTGCCATGAATGCCAATGCCTAGAAGGATCCAGGCCAGCCAGCTAGGTTGTGTGGGTCTAGAAAAGAGGGCTCTTGACCCAGGACTGCCCAGAGAGACAGCTGTGGTTCTACATGGAATGTGTGCATTCGGCACCCAAGAACACGGGCTAGGGCAGGAACAGAGACAAACACCAGTATCAAAATGCACAGCCCTCTACTTGCCACACAAGTGCAGAGTCACATGCACAGTCCAAGATTCCTGCTTAATTTTATCCTATTGGAATAAAATATTCTGCTAATTGTTAAGTTTCAGAGTGTTGTGCCTTCACATAAGGAAATTCTATAAAAAGGTTTGGTCACAATCATGCTGAAACCCCAGACCAGGCGGTGGGCCTGTGTGTTTGTTTCTATTGAATGTGTCTTTTGTTGCATAGCCCTATGGTTGTCGACACCACTCAGTGACACACCTGCACACGCCCGTCACCTGTGAGCACACACGCACACACACCCACAAAGCTTCTTTGAGGAGACTCATGGGGTAGGATCCAAAAGTCCCAGAGAGGTCCTCTGAAGTTTCAAGACACGGAGGACACGGCCACGGACTCACCCACACATGCCCAGTGGTGAGCCACTTTCTCTTTGGAGAGCGGCCATGAGGTCAGGTTTTGTTTGGGTTGGGACCCCTGCTGGGCTTGCACACCCAGCCTCAGCCCAGGAGTCACTTCTCCCCTGCCAGTCCCCTCCGGCAACCTGCTCCCTCCTGCCTGATGGCCCGACACACAGCCCTCGGTCAAGTCTCCCCTCCCCACGGGCCCTTCAATCTCCTCAGCCTTCGGTGAACACTTCACACACAGAGATCACGCCCTCCTTGGCAGGCATCCGTCCCTGAGAATCAGACATAGAACAGACTGAAAGTGCCTCACTCAAGCACATGCCCTGCAGCTCTGCGGCTTCCTAGAACCTCCTCACTGCGGGAGGTTCACAGGGCAGTCACCTGTCACCAATTGTGATGTGCTGCTGTCGTCCAGGGCTACCAGCTTTCTACCTGTTGGCCACTATGAGCAGTTTTCACACAATCCACCCGATGGTTCAGAGGACTCGCCCAGCGTGTGATGCCAGGAGCCAGAGGTCAGGCACTTGGTCGAGCGGTAGAGCCAGGGCAGCCGGGGAAGGACCGAGCTGGGGAGTCCACACAGGAGCACATAGCAGTGGAGACCTTCCTACAGGTTGGTTTTTAAAGTCAACATTTCCTCCCCTGCTTTTCTATGTTCCAGATCAAGTATACAGAAATGACAGTGAAGGGTGCTGCAACCAGAAGCCGACAGCAAGAGCATTCTCCAGACTTAGTCCCTTCGGGGCAGCAGAGTCCAGGGACAGATAAGAGTGTGACTCTACGCCATCTGCGGTTCAGTGGCAAGAGCAACAGCAGTGTGTGAGCAGGAGGCCTGCTGCCGGCCACAGCTGGGCTCTTTCCACGCTCTCAGGCGTGCCCGGCCCGCCAGCACACATTGGGATGTGAGTGCTCCCCACGAGACTCAGGCCTCCTCAACGAGGTTCTGGGCACCTGCTCTGGATGCTGGAGGCCAAGACCTGGGATTTGGACCCATCAGGTCTGTCTCAGCTCAGCCATGCCCTGCTTAGGCTCTGACGTGTGGCATGAGACCCAGGGAGGCAGAACACGAGGGGTTAGAGAGCCATGTCCCTCTAAGAAGGGCTTTATTAGTCCATCCAGTGTAAAAGAGGAAGAAGGAGAGAGGAACGGGAGCCTCCACCAAGGAGGTGCATGGCGGGCCCCTCCTCCTAGGGCTGCGGCCCTGAAGCCCAGCATGGATGATAAAACTCATCAACGGGAACCCGCAGGTGCCTGCCACATTGAGGCGCATGGTCTCCGTGCAGCTAGCACCAGTGGTCTTGGTCTGGGTGGTGGTAGCTGTGCCGCGCCCGGCTGCCAGTGCCGAGTCCCAGAGTGCAGTGGTAGCCGTTGGGCACACGGCGGAGAGGGTGGGACTGAGAGGTCAGGGAAGACACATAGGAAGTCCTGGAGGAGCGGCCTGAGTTGGTGGCCACGGCCTCCTCAAAGGTGAGTGTGTCCTCAGGCAGGGTGTGGGCAGAGGCCTCGCTGTCCATGCGCTGCCCCAGGTAAGGGTCAGAGCTGATGCGAGAGCCTGGAGCCAGGGGCTGGCTCAGGGGGTCTCTCTGGAGCAAAGCATTGTGTTCAGAAAGCCCACGGCTGAGCCGGCCTGGGGAGAAGGCCGGGAGGCCACTCTGAGCCCCAGCAAAGTGGACAGGGGAGGAGTTGGCCGTCTTGTAGGTGATGCTGGGGCGGGGAGTCAGGGGTGTCTGGGGGAGCTGCCTCCGCCCACCTCGGCCCGGGGTGCTAGCACCAGATGTTGACAGCAAGGGGCTCCCGTTAATTGAACCACTACCCTACACAAAAAAAGAGCAGCAAACAAAAAATAAAACCAAACCAAACAGACACAGTGTGCAGCACAAGGCAGCAGGGGTCATGAGGCAGGAGGGAGGGCAGTGGGGGATGGCCCTTTCCCATAGCACAGCAAGGCAGGAGGTAAAGAAGTGGTTGGGAGAGCAGCAAGCCCCTGGCACAACCACGCAGGGACAGCAGCTGGAGTGCAGGCTGAGTGGGCAGCAAGGAGCAGTGCAGCTCAGGCCCTTCAGGCAGCAGGCGGCAGGCAGAGCAGGGCGGCTGGGTGGTCTGGGGAAGGAGTTGAAAGGGGCCCACACACCCTGCCACTCACCTGTGGTGGGGGTCCCGGCTCCCCTGCTGTTGGGGACGTGGGGTGGCTGCTGAGGGAGGGCTTGGGCTGAGGGTGCTCACGGCCTCCAAAGCGGTCACAGGAGTAGAAGCGCTGCTTCTCTGAGGAAGAGGACGAGGGCTGCCTCCTCTCCTGGGACCGGCCTCGCTCCTGCTTGCGTTCCCGTTCCCGCCGGCAGCCTGTGGGCCCCTCTCCTGGGGGCAGGCTGGGCCCTGCAGCGCTGTTTGGTGCTGGCCAGGAAGAGGAGAAGTCAGCTCAGTTGGGCCCAGCATAGGCAGGAAGACCTTTCCAGACCCAGTCCTCACAGGGAGCAGGACACACCTCAGCGGTGCTGGGGAAGGGAAGCGGGTGGCATGTGGTCCTGACTGGTCCCCAGACCTAGAACTCACTCCTCTTACTCTAGCCCATTTTGGGGCCATGAGAGACACCAAGGAAGAGGATTCCTGTGGGCTGTTGGGATCCCCCAGATCAAGCCACAGCCCCATAACAGGCAACCCAGGCCCCTCCACACGCACCGCCATCTGTGTCGGCATGCTGGCTGGACCCCTTCTCCAGGGACCTCTGCTTCTTGTCCCTACGGCGGTGGCAGCGATGGTGGTGGTGATGTGGTGCCTGGCTGGGGGGAGGGCGGTCCAGGGTGGTGTTGCAGAGGTGGCCCCCGTGTGAGCGCTGGGCCAACGTGGAGATGGAGCGCTTCATGGGGCTGGCATCTGGGGCTGGCTGTGGGCAAGGAAAAAGGACAAGGAGGTGCGTGGCCTGGGCCTGGGGAAGCACAGGGCTGCAGGTAAGGCAGGCCCGGGGAGAAGAGCAGCCCAGGCCCAGTCAGAAGGAACCTGCTGGGAGTCACAGGTGCCTGGCGCTGTGTGCAGCCAGGAGTGGGGCCACTGGCCTAGGTAGAGAATCCCAAGTGGGGCCCAGAGCTGCCTAGGGATCATTTTCCTCAATCTGTCAGAGAGACTGGTCCCTGAAGCTGCCCCCAAGCCTGCACTATGGAAAGCGGCTCTCCCTGTGGGGCTGGGGCACAGCCAACCCCCATGGAGGATGAGAAAGCTGCTCTACACTTGGCCACTATGGGGGCTTCAGGGCAAGAGGCAAGAACAGCAAGAAGAAAGAAAGGATAGTGAGGGTCAGGGTGAGCACCGGTTAGGCTTAGGTTAGGCCACGAGTAAGGACATGCAAAGAGCAGAAGAGACAATGTCCCGAACCAGGAGCCACAGGAAGGAGGTGTGGGCAGCAGGAGGAGACATGCAGCCAGGCAGCCCTGAGTGTCAGGGTAGGGGCTCAGGCCCCCGCAGTCCCTCCAAGCAGACCCCTCTGTGTCCTTGGGAAGGTGCTTGTCCCAGAATGCACACAGAGACTCAGCCCCTTGAGCTAGGTACCCTGCTCCTTAGTCACATGCACCACAGACGCAGGGGTCCAGAAAGACAAGAGGGTCAGGGGCCAGGACAGGCCAGGTGGGCGGAGGAGGCACCAGAAACCGTTTCCTGGACCCAGGCAGTGGCTGTGTGGCCACAGTGGAGTCCCAGGGAGGGCATAGATGGGGACACAGTGCTGAGGGGACACAGAACTGGGGAGCAGACACCACAGCTAATAAAGATGGAGAATGGGCGGTATGGCAGATGGGGAGGAACACAGATCAGGGACCAGGTCCTTTACGTCCCCTAAAAGGCCGAGCACATGCAAGAGGTGGACTGCCCTGTGCAGCCCGCAGTGCCCTGGAGGACCATGGGGCTACAGTGTCAGGCTACAGGGGCTACCCATGGAGTCTCCTGTGGGGCTGCTTGGGGACCCTGCTTCTCCCCACCCTAGGTCTCCTCACTCAAAGGACTCACGGGGTAAGGCCCTCACTCACCCTCACCCTGGACACACCCCTCCGGACTACTCACCTGTGTTTCTGCTGCCAGGCGGGGCATGGAGGCAGCCCGGCCCTGGCTCTCCAGCCCAGGTTGGGGCTCCCCATCAGGACCCCTCAGTGCCATGTTCTGCATCTGTACATCCGCAGCCTGGGGGGACAGCAGCCTCCTAGTCACACCCCACAAGGCACGGTCTTACCCACCCCCACCCCATCTCATGTAACCCCCTCCAGGGAGGGCTCACCAGTGTTCCTGGCTGCCCCACAGGGATCTCTGCTGAGTGGCCACGTTCCAGGGGTGCCCTAGCCTCATAAAGTGCATCCTGGGTCCTCTGAGTGCCCCAGGACACGGACTCCTTGATGCCACTCTCTTGAGTTTGTCTGCAGAAGAGAAGAAGGATGCTCTGTAGGGACAGAACACAGGCTGCAAAATGCCTACTGAGGAGTCCTCACGGGCTATCCTCAGCAAGGCCAGGGGTTCGGCCACCTCTCCATGTGAAATGAGTCCTCTCCGTCATAGGAGCCCCAGCCTGGCTGTGCAGGCTGGAACCAAGTGCAGGCCCTTTGCAGAGCTCAGGCCCATGACAGTCAGAGCTGGGGGGGCGGGGGGCTCCAAGGGCAGAGAAGCCTCAGAGTGCTCATTCTGAGGGAAATCTGTACCTGTCACCTCCTGATCCAGGGACAATCAGCAAGTTCCTCAAGCCCACAAGGGCTCATCTGTGAAATGGGTGCAGGGCTTGTCCCTCCTGACAAACGGCAGACGCTGGCCCCAGTGCTGGTCCTGGGCTTCCTTTCTCAGGGGTCCCCTGCTGGCAGCTCCTGACTCGCTGAACCCCAGCCTGAGGGCCTTCCCAGCTTTCTGCTGTCTGCTCAGGCATCCACCCACATAGGCCTGCTTGCTCCCGACCGACCCTCACTATGCACTGGGTCTGCTGGGAGAGCTCCCTCGCACTGGTGATCCTGTCACAGACTGCAGCACGGCCCCCACTGAGCGCAATGGAGAGCGCCAGCCTTGCTGACCACAGTGGCGATACTGGCAGCAGGCCAGACCTGCCCCTGCAGGGTTTCTGGGAGGAATGGCCTCCATCTTCCAAGGGTTTTGCAGGCACCCTCCACACTGAGTGTGTAGGCAGCCCCTGAAGACTGGCACTGGGAGGACAGCAGGGCTGGACCTGGATCTGACAAACCTAGTGAGCTCAGGTGCTTTTTTTACCCTCTAAGAGCCACATCTGCCACCTGCAGGGTACCTGATTCTGAACACCTGGCCCAGAGCAACCCAAGAGACACACCCCCATACGCCCAGGCACATACCTACACTCGTCCAGGCACAGGCTCCCCAACACTCACCAGGCACACCCCATACACACACACACAACGCCCAGGCACGGGCTCCCCAACACTCACCAGGCACACACCTACACATGCCCAGGCACGGGCTCCCCAACACTCAGCAAGCACACCCCCGCCGCACACACGCCCAGGCACAGGCTCCCCAAAACTCACCAGACACCCCCCCACACACACACACACTCACCCAGGCACAAACCCTCACCCCCCACATGCCCAGGCACACATGACCCCCCACACACACCCAGGCACATACCCTCCCTTCCCCCACACACCCAGGCACACATGCCCCCCACCCCACATGTCCAGGCACACACACTCTCCCACACACACCTGGCACACACCTGTAAGGATTCTTGCTGTGGAAATGTACAGGACAGCATTCCTCTAGTGAGCAAACTCCAGGAAGGTAATCGGCACCCTTTTTCCACCCTTGGAATATTTTGCAGTTTCCCCAGGAACTAGTAAGATAACTAATACATGTGCAGTGCCTGGCTGCTGTGGCAGTGCCCTGCCTGAGGAGGCTCTGTGCTAGAGTCTTATCAGTCTCCACCCTGTCTCAGGCATTCAGCTCCTGGGAATAAAGGAACTCTCTCATTAGACAACCACAATGTTTCATCAAGCTATGCTCAGCCTGAACCTGTCCGCGAAACAGTAACTTTAAACAATGGATTTTCTTGAGAGCTACACAAAGCTCCTCATATTGCACATTGCAACTATAGTTTGTAACTGAGGAATAAGGTGCATATTGTTGCTAACTCTGTAACCTGCCTAATGACGCAATGAACACTAATGCACTACTGATGCCAGTGACTAATATGACCTGTTGATAAAAATAAGGCTGGCAACTTGAACAAGGAGCTCGCTGCCTTTCTGCCATCCTGCCACTTTGACTCTGCACCTGGATTCTGTCTCCTTTTGATCTTCTTATACACACCCTCCCCTCCACACACCCAGACACACATGCCCTCTAACACACACTACCAGGCACACATGCTAACACATACTCATGTACACACATGCACACATCTGTATACACACTCTCTCCATAGACACACATGCACGCACATGCATACCCTTGGCACATGTCCACACTGTCACATATGTTCTCACACACTCAAGTTCATTCACTCTTACATACTCATACATCTGTAACACATACTCTTACACACAAACATACAATGAATCATCTGTTTAATTGTAAATGCAAACCTGGAGTCCCCAACCCACTTGCAGCAAGGAGAGCATAGAATGGGTGCTGTAGGGCTGGGCCAGGCCAGGACGGCTCTTCCTCATAGCACTTGAACTCTGCATCCTCCTCTGCACTGCCCACTACCCACAACTGGACACAGGCCTGCTGTACAGTGCTTGGGTGACTAGGTTGCATTCCTCTGGGCAGGAGCACAGGTTCTAGCAGGGTCTGCATCCTGGGTGCCTGCCACTCATTGAGCCAGTGCAAGGCAGCTGGGCCCACTGGTGATGACAGGTGACAGACAGCATACACCTCACAAACCAAAGCTGTCCAGGAAGCCTGCAAGAGCCCTGCCCCGTGGAGACTGCCCCACCCCTCAGGGAGAGATGATGGCTTTGGCACTAAGTGATATGGCAAAAGTTAAGTGATAGAAAAGACATGACCGATCTGTGTATGAAATACAATAACCTCAGAAATCAATTCCAAAATGGGGATCTAGGACAACATGTGGAGGAGCCAGGAGGAGAGAACACTGACAGGCAGACAGAAAGGGTGGGCTTGAGGTGGGGCAACAGCTTCTGATGGTCTGCAGGCACCAGAGCAGAAGCTGGAGGAGAGAGAGGAGCACCTGTCGCCAAGCTGTCCTAGCTGGCAGCTCTATGCTGCTGCCTGAAATCGCAGGAGTCACCTGCAAGTCCACCCACAAACTTGGCGAGTGGAGAACCACTCATGGTGACGATTATCCCAGGCTTCCCTGCAGCACACCAGAGGGCATCTGGCTGCACCCACAGTAGAGTGGGCAGGTGGCCAGGGCCAGTCCCTGAAGCCAGGATGGGATCCAGGGGCTCCCATCCTTGGGAGCCATCAAGGTTCCCAATGAGCCCCTCAGGGAGCAAACCTGAGGCCAGCAGGAAGTGAGAGCCAGGCAGGGTAAAAAAATGGAATTTTGCTTCCTCTCCCACTGGCTCTGGGCCCCCTGCAGCCCACCCCATCTGCACATGGCACTCACATGGCCCCACCATTGCTGAGGGACGTAGAGCTCTTCTGCCGAAGGAAAACCCGAGCTCCTCGGAGTACAGCTGGCTGCGTCTGCTCCAGGGTGGCCTTCAGAGGGTGGAACAGGGACACCGGGCCCATCTGTGAAGGGCACAGGAAGAGGGACTGCTCTAGGGGCCAGCCTGGTGGACCTTGACGTGCCCTCAGCATGGAGGTCGCACATGGCATGTGATGGAGCCAGTTCCCACCCAAGCCCAGCTCAGAGCTCCCTGTCCTACAGTGAGGGGCCCCTTGCTTTCCCTGTTCCGCCTCCAAAAAAGAACATGTGATCAGAGCAGTGGGTGGGGAACCCTCACACCTCCTACAGGTCTGCCCCGTGAGTGGCTTTGGCAGAGCTCACCACTCCTGAGAGTCAGGGTCCCTCCTACAAGTCAGGGTCCAGACGGCTACAGACAGTAGAGCAGCTTCATGTCCCCTCAACTGCAGGACTGCTGCCTGGAGCTCTGGACTGGGTGTGCATGCCATGCACGGGAAGGGGTGCAGTGTGAGCACCAGGTGTCCCATCCACAGTCTGGCGAGTACCCTCGGAAGCTGTGCAACTACAAAACTTTCCAGACAGAGCCTCCATGTGCCCACTAAAGACACAGCTGTGACAGCACCAGAAAGATGGACCCAAAACCTTCCTAGTCAGAGCCATGTGCAGCACCAGCAGTGGCCCTACCTACATGCAAGAACAACAGGTTCTCCTCCCACCTGCTAAAAAACCCTCCTCAGACACTTGGCATCTTTCTCCCATTGCCTATCACAGAGCCTCTATCCTCAGCCCTCTTTCTTCTGCCCCTTAAGAGCAGCTCTCCAGCTCAGGAGCTCCATGATACCACCAGGCAACAGTCCATGGAGAGCAGGAAACTGGGGTAGAGCCTCCTCCCGCTGCTGCACTCTCTCTAAGCAGGGTGCAAATCTCTCCACTGCCCAGTTCCCAAGAGGCCAGGGCTTGTAGGCATGAGTGCTGCTTTCCTGGAATCCTGAAGCCAGGTACCTGGGATAAGCCTCCTGGAGCTTGGTGAATCTGATCTCTTGTGGTTTTGTTCTGTTTGTAGAAGTCGAATATCATCAGCGCTGCATAGACTTTCCCCACCGTCATCTCATCAGCTAGAGAGAAGAGCAGGCAAGGGAGGACTCAGAGGTGGAGGTGTGGAGGAAAAAGAGCACAGAAAACATGGGCAGAGTGAGGTAGTGAGGCAGGCCCTCTCCTTCCCCTCCCACCCCCTACATGGACTTTGGGACATGCCCTCAGGCTGAGGGACTCTCAGGCCATAGCTGCTCAGCTTCTTGAACCCTCCAGATGCTGCAGTTGTCCCACCTGGTGTGGGGCTGATGTGCCCCCACCTTGGCCACACCAGGGCCCTCCAAGATAAACTCTTCCTCTTTCATATCCTTAATTAGGATCCCTTCTGCCTTTCCCTGGATGTCTTACAATCCATTCTCACACTAGGAGGACTCCAGACTACCTCCCACATCCCTGAGCCATCCAGTGTCCCTGCCAGGGGGACCAGGGGAGAAGACCACCTCTGCAAGACAAGATACCCTTGCTTCTCCCTCCCTGCCTCAGAGGGACGGGGCAGATGCGGGTAGAGGGCATTTCTTGCCCTCCCACTCACGCTTGTGAGGTGGCACCAGCAAGTCCAAGGTCTTCTGGGGCAGATTGGCCCAAACAGAGGAGATCTCCTTCCTCAGCTCTGCGTCACACTGGTGCTGCTTTGCCCCAGCTGGCAAGGGCGATTGAGGAGGGAAGACAAATGTTAGAAGCAATCCTGAAGCCCCCCACTCAGGCAGAACTAGGACAGGCAGAGGGAAGGAAAGATTTGGGGGGAAGATGGGATGCAGAAGGTGCTGGAAGAAAAAGGCACAGTAGGAAGAAGCACCAGTGTGGAGACTGGCCAGAGCCATCTGAAAAGCACCCAGCCAGCAGGAATATGTGGGCACATGTGTGAAATGTGCCCCATGTGTGCTGCTTGTATGTGCAATGTGCTGCCTGTGTGTGCGTGTGCACTGCCTGTGTGTGCAGGGTGCTGCCTGTGTGTGCAACTGTTCTGCTTGTGTGTGCAGGGTTCTGCCTGTGTGTGCATCTGTTCTGTTTGTGTGTGCAGGGTGCTGCTTGTGTGTGCAGGGTGCTGTCTGTGTGTGCATCTGTTCTGCTTGTGTGTGCAGTGCGCTGTGTGCATGTATGTTGCCTGTGTGTGCTGCCTGTGTGCATGTGTGCTGAGTGTGTGTGAATGTGTGCTGCCTGTGTGCAGTGTGCTACTTGTACGTGAACATATGCTGCCTGTGTACAGTGTGCTGCCTGTGTACAAAAGTATGCTACCTGTCTGTGTAGTGTGCTGCCTGTGTACACAGTGTGCTGCCTGTTTGTGCAGTGTGCTGCCTGTGTGCAGTGTGCTGCCTGTGTGTGCAGTGTGCTGCCTATGTACACAAGTGTGCTGCCTGTCTGTGCAGTGTGCTGCCTGTGTGCAGTTTGCTGCCTGTATGTGCTGCTTGTGTGTGCATGTGTGCTGCCTCTTTGTGCTGCCTGTGTGTGCTGCTGTGTGCATGTGCACTGCCTCTTTGTGCTGCCTGTGCGCATGTGTGCTGCCTGTGTGTGCTACTGTGTGCATGTGCGCTACCTCTTTGTGCTGCCTGTGTGTGCTGCTTGTGTGCATGTGTGCTGCCTCTTTGTGCTGCCTGTGTGCATGTGTGCTGCCTGTGTGCAGTGTGCTGCCTGTGTGTGCTGCTTGTGTGCATGTGCGCTGCCTCTTTGTGCTGCCTGTGTGTGCTGCTTGTGTGTGCATGTGTGCTGCCTGTGTGTGCTGCTTGTGTGCATGTGCGCTGCCTCTTTGTGCTGCCTGTGTGTGCTGCTTGTGTGTGCATGTGTGCTGCCTGTGTGTGCTGCTTGTGTGCATGTGCGCTGCCTCTTTGTGCTGCCTGTGTGCGTGTGTGCTACCTGTGTGTAGTGTGCTACTTGTGTGTGCATGTGTGCTGCCTGTGTGTGCTGCTTGTGTGCATGTGCACTGCCTCTTTGTGCTGCCTGTGTGTGCTGCTTGTGTGCATGTGCGCTGCCTCTTTGTTCTGCCTGTGTGCATGAGTGCTGCCTGTGTGTGCTGCTGTGTGCATGTGTGCTGCCTGTGTGTGCTGCCTATGCGCATGTGTGCTGCCTGTGTGTGCTGCTGTGTGCATGTGTGCTGCCCGTGTGCATGTGTGCTGCCTCTTTGTGCTGCCTATGTGCATGTGTGCTGCCTCTTTGTGCTGCCTGTGTGCATGTGCGCTGCCTGTGTGTGCTGCTGTGTGCATGTGCGCTGCCTCTTTGTGCTGCCTGTGAGCATGTGTGCTGCCTGTGTGTGCTGCTGTGTGCATGTGTGCTGCCTCTTTGTGCTGCCTGTGTGCATGTGCGCTGCCTCTTTG
Source organism: Ictidomys tridecemlineatus (assembly GCF_052094955.1). Taxonomy (NCBI): domain Eukaryota; kingdom Metazoa; phylum Chordata; class Mammalia; order Rodentia; family Sciuridae; genus Ictidomys; species Ictidomys tridecemlineatus. Next base: position 210,403,066 of record NC_135480.1, on the reverse strand, counting down.
TGCTGCCTGTGTGCATATGTGCTGCCTGTGTGTGCTGCTGTGTGCATGTGAGCTGCCTCTTTGTGCTGCCTGTGTGCATGTGTGCTGCCTGTGTGTGCTGCTGTGTGCATGTGCACTGGGAAGCCAGTGCCTGTGTGTGCTGCTTGTATGTGCATGTGTGCTGCCTCTTTGTGCTGCCTCTTTGTGCTGCCTGTGTGCATGTGCGCTGCCTCTTTGTGCTGCCTGTGTGCATTGTGCTACCTGTGTGTGCTGCTGTGTGCATGTGCGCTGCCTCTTTGTGCTGCCTGAGTGCATGTGTGCTGCCTGTGTGTGCTGCTGTGTGCATGTGCGCTGCCTCTTTGTGCTGCCTGTGTGTGCTGCTTGTTTGTGCATGTGTGCTGCCTGTGTGTGCTGCCTGTGTGCACGTGTGCTGCCTGTGTGTGTTGCTTGTGTGCATGTGTGCTGCCTCTTTGTGCTCCCTGTGTGTGCTGCTTGTGTGTGCATGTGCGCTGCCTTTGTGCTGCCTGTGTGTGCTGCTTGTTTGTGCATGTGTGCTTCCTGTGTGTGCTGCCTGTGTGCATGTGTGCTGCCTGTGTGTGCTTGTGTGTGCATGTGTGCTGCCTCTTTGTGCTCCCTGTGTGTGCTGCTTGTGTGTGCACGTGTGCTGCCTGTGTGTGCATGTGCGCTGCCTCTTTGTGTTGCCTGTGTGCATGTGTGCTGCCTGTGTGTGCTGCTTGTGTGTGCATGTATGCTTCCTGTGTGTGGGAGGGTAGCAATGGGAATTTAGAAGTGACACAGTAGCAGTTCAATCACTCATCCACTCATTCAACAATACTAAGCACCCATTAGATGTCAGGTACTGTTTTAGGTGTCAGGTCAGAAAATCAGAAAAAAAAAAAATCTAAAAACTTCCTTTATGAGTTTGTACTCTGTTCTGCAGAGTAGCAGAAAGTAAAGAAATCCAGTACATTGAACAGTGAGAAGTGCCAAGGACGGGAAGAGCAAAGTGGGGAGAGAAAAGAAGTCCGCAGAGGGCTAAATTTTGGACAGGATGGTCAAGAAGTTCCCAGGAGGAAGGCGTCATACCTGTGAGAGCTTGCAGGCAGAAAAGGGCCGCAAGTACCAAGGCCTTTGTGCCAGAAAGGGAATATGGTGGGGCAGAGGAGGGAGCAGATGGGAAGCCAGCAAGATAAATAACCTGGTTTTGTTTTCTTTAACACCAGTTTTATTAGGGCCTAATTCACATCACTACAATTCATCCTTTGTAGTTCTGCCATTCTATATCTTGATGAACGCACCCACCACCCTAATCAAGATGCACAACAGCCACATGCCCCCAGCCCTCTGAGCCCCTGGCCAGTCAGTCCTCATCCCTGCTCCCAGCCCTGTGGTTGCTGACGTGTTTGTGTCTCGCAGTTCTGCATCCTTCAGAACATCAGGTGAGCATCGCACATCTCACTCTGCAGGGTGTTTGAGACTCCTGATAATGCTGGCACTGCTGTTTTTTTCCTTCATTGCCAAATATTATTTCAGTGCGACAATGTGTTGGTTTGTCCACTCATCTCCAGTTGATGGACACATGAGCTGTTTACAGTTCAGGGCAATTGTGAACAATTGCCATAAACATCTGCATGCAGGCTTCCATCTCCTAATGAAAAGGCTGAGCCACCTAAGCATCAGCAAATTGTTTGGCAAAGGGCTGTAACATTTTGGATTATTACCAGGAACACATAAGAATTTCAGTTGCCTTGCTTAATACTGCCAATCAAGAGAGTATTTTAGTCTTATAATGGCATGTAGTATTATCTCATCTTATTAATTTTTCCAATTAGATCTTTATATGTGCTTGTGTACTTTCATGTATCTTCTTTGGCATTGTGTCTATTCACATCTTCTACCATTATTCACTATGATTGTGTTCTTCTATTTTTTTCTCGTGTGTGTGTGTGTGTGTGTGTGTGTGTGTGTGTGCGTGTGCGTGCGCATGCACACACATGCATGTACTTGGGATTGAACCCAGGGCCCTAAACATGCTAAGCATGCACTCTACTAGTAAGCCACATCCCCAGTTCTTTTTATTTTTTGAGACAGGGCTTGCGAAGTTACCAAGGCTGGCCTTGAACTTGGGAGATTGCAGGCCTCTGCCCTTGTGCTTAACTGGTTTATTTTCTTATTACGACTTGTTGAATTTTTTTTGCAATTTCAGTTTTTATTATCTATATATCTATTTATCATTAACACAACACCAAATTGCCTTACAGAAATATTATAAAAGCTTCCTTTAATTTTAACAGTGTTCAAAAGTCCACATTTCCTTATCTCTGTATAGTCCTCCTCAGTACCATCACTCATTTTAAACATGGGCAGTCCTTAGCAAGAAAAGTGAAGCAGGAGGCATCACAGTACCAAGCCTTAAACTATACTGCAGAGCCATAGTAACAAAAACTGGCATGGTATTGGCACCAAAACAGACATGTAGACCAGTGGTACAGAATAGAAGGCACAGAGACAAACCCACATATATACAGTTATCTCATACTAGACAAAGGCGCCAAAAACATTTCTTGGAGAAAAGACAGCCTCTTTACCAAATGGTGCTGGGAAAACTGGGAATCCATATGTAACAAAATGAAACTAAACTCCTATCTCTCACCCTGCACAAAACTCAACTTAAAGTGGACCAAAGACTTAAGCACTAGAACAGAGACCCTGCGCCTAATAGAAAAAGTAGGCCCAAGTCTTCACCATGTTGACTTAGGAATTGACTTCCTTAACAAGTCTCCTGAAGTGCAAGGAGTGAAATCAAGAATCAATAAATGGGATGGATCCAAACTAAAAAAAGCTTCTTCACAGTGAAGAGAGAGCCTTAGAATGGGAGAAAATCTTTATAACATGCACCTCAGATAGAACATTAATCTCCAGGATATATAAAGACCTCAAAAAATTCAACACCAAAAAAAAAAAAAACCCAAATAACTCAATCAATAAATGGGCCAAGGAACTGAACAGAAACTTTACAGAAGAAATACAATCAATCAATAAATACACAAAAAAATGTTCAACATCTCTAGCAATTAGAGAAATGCAAAGCAAAATTACTCTAAGATTTTATCTCACTCCAGTCTGAATGGCAGTTATCAAAAATATAAGCAAGAATAAATGTTGGCAAGGATGTGAGGGAAAAGGTACACTCATACATTGCTGGTGGGACTGCAAATTGGTGCAACCATTATGGAAAGCAGTCTGGTGATTCCTCAGAAAACTTGGAATGGAAGCACCATTTGACCCAGTTATCACACTCTTTGGTTTAAACCCAGAGGGCTTAAAGATCAGCATACTACAGTGATGGAGCCACATCAATGTTTATAGAAGCTCAATTCACAATAGCTACACTATGGAACCAACCTAAATGCTTTTCAGCAGATGAATAAATAAAGTAAATGTGGTATATATACATAATGAAATATTACTCAAGTCTTAAAGAAGAATAAAATCATGGCATCTGCAGGTCAATGGATGGAGCTGGAGAATATTATGCTAAGCGAAATAAACCAATCCTCTAAACCAAAGGCCAAATGTTTTCTCTGATATGCAGATGCTAATTCACAATAAGGGGGTGCTAGGGAAAAATAGAGGTACTTTGGATAAGGCAGAGGGGAATGAAGGGAGGGGAGTGGGTACAGGGGTAGAAAGAATAGTCGAACGAATCAGACAGTATTACCCAACATACATATATGATTACATGATCAGTGTGATTCTACATTATGTACAATCAGAAGAATGAGAAGTTAAACTCCACTTATGAATGATATGTCAACATGCATTCTGTTAGAATAAATTTTTTAAAAATCACCCTGATAGAAAAGGACAAGGGCATGGACAGGGAATTCCTAAATTTGCACAAAGAGGTGCTAATTAGAAGAATTAAGAATTTTACATATTTGCGTGGGCTCTCTCTCGTCCAGCGAGGAGGTCCACAGAACTGGGTAGAGGAGAGTGTGGCTGCGGGGTCACGGATCAAGACCTCTGGAGACCAAGCTGGAAGCAGGTCTGACTTTATTGCATAGTTACCATGCATATAACAGTAGCTAAGCAGATTATAGGCAGCCACCAATACAATTTCTTGCCAACTGTACTTGAGGCAAACAATCAAGGAGCGGGCCATGGAGCGAGTACTTTCACACAGTCTAATGCCCAGGGCTGTGCCTACAGGGTAAGTGGTTTGCCGCTCACGCCTAGCATACAGGGAGTGGTTTGCCACTCAGGTGCCCTTAACATATGTCATGTAGGAAGTACTCCATGCACTTGTCCCCACACACATACTGTCTTTGAGTTGTAAAGGTTGAGAGTTAGGGGTTTAGTTTCATTTTGTTACATATGGATTTCCAGTTCTCCTAGGACCATTTGATGAAGAGGCTGTCTTTTCTCCAATCAATGTTTTCAGCACCTTTGTCTAGTATGAGATAACTGTATTTATGCAGGTTTGTCTCTGTGCCTTCTATTCTGTACCACTGGTCTACATGTCTGTTTTGGTGCCAATACCATGCCAGTTTTTGTTACTATGGCTCTGTAGTATAGTTTAAGGTTTGGTACTGTGATGCCTCCTGCTTCACTTTTCTTGCTAAGGACTGCTTTGGCTATTCTGGGTCTCTTATTTTCCAAATGAATTTCAGGAGTGCTTTTTCTGTTTCTATGAAGAATGTTGTTTATTTTCTTATTGTGACTTTTATAATATATTATGGATACCATACTTATATTGGATATGTGTTAAGCAAATATCTTTTCTAAATCTTAGGCTTGCCTTCATTTTCTTAAATACCTTTTTATTTGGGGGCAATGCTAGGGATGGAACCCAGGCCCTTGCACATAATAATGTAAGTGCTCAACTGCTGAGCTATATCTTCAGTCCCTTAAATATCTTTGGAAGAGCAAAAATTTTCTTTATTTTTGAGACAGGATCTCACTATGATGCCCAGGCAGGCCTTGAACTTAGAACCCTCCTGCCTTGGCTTCCTGAGTTGCTATGATTACAGGTATACAGCACTTTGCACAGCTAAAATTTTAATTTTGGAAATTAGATGTTTTTTTTTTTTTTGGAGTGGTAGGGATTGAACCCAGGGTCTCACACATGCTGGGCAAGCTCTACCACAGCAATATGTGCCCAGCCTAGAAGTTTTAATTTTTTTAATATTTGTTTATTTTTTAAGTTTTAGGTGGACACAATATCTTTATTTTATTTTTATGTGGTGCTGAGGATCAAACTGAGTGCCTCATGCATGCAAGCTGAGCACGCTACCACTGAGCCACAATTCCAGCCCAAAAGTTTTAATTTTAATGAAGTTGTTTATCAACTTGTTTTTTTATGGTTGATGTATTTTGTGTGTTAAGAAATCTCTGCCTAACTCAAAGTTGCCAACATTTTGTTCCAGAAGTTTTATGTTTTGAGATTCTATATTTGTTTATGACCCATTTCAAGTGCTACAGATTGAATTGTTTTCCCTAAAAATTCACTTAAAAAAGCCTCATCACTGATGTGACCATGTTGGAAGACCAGGCCTGTCACAAGGTAATTGGTATTAAATGAGGGCCTAAGGGTGGGGCCTGACCCATAGGGTCTGTGTCCTTATAAGACCCCAGAGAGGGCATGCGTATTCTCTCACCTTGTGCAGAGGAAAGGCCATGAGATGACAGCAAGAAGACAGCTGCCTAGAAGCCAAAACAGTAGTCCTCGGGACAAAGCCTACACTGCCTGCACTTTGATCTCAGATTTCGCAGCCTCCAGAACTACGGGAGGTAAGTTTCTGTTTGCTTAAGCTGCCCAGTCTTTGGTATTAAGTGCAGGCAGCCTGAGCAGACTAAGATCGTGGGAGTCAAGAATTTTTTTTCATGTTGCATATACTTGTCTGAATTTTTCCAGCAGTATCTGTTGGGAATGATGATCTTTTCCCCTTTAATTGCCTTTGCAACTTTGTTGAAATCAGCTGATCACATGAGTGAGAGAATCTATTCTGCCCATTGCTCTGTGTCTCCACCCTTTTATCCACACATAGATCAAGGATGCTTTGTAGAAAAGGGTAAGTTTCAAACTCTGTTCTTCATTTTCAGAACTACCATTCAAGTTCTTTTGCTTTTCTCATAAATTTTGGACTTGATTTGTGAATTACTACCAAGAAGCCTGTTGATTTTGATGATTAATGTAGAGAGAACTGATGTCCCAGCAACACCGAGTCTTTACATCCATGAACATCACACAGAAACGCTCCATGTATTTAGGTTCTCTGATTTCTCTTATGAATGTTTTCTAACTGATAGCCCACACATCCTGAGTGAAGACTCTAAGTAATTCCATGGTTGTGGTACTACTTTCATGAGCCCTTTGCTTCCACTTCAGCCACTCACTGCCAGCCCAGAGTCATACATTGACTGGCCTTGCATCCTGTGAGCCCGTTACACTCACTAGTTTCAGCAACTTTTACAACAGACTCTTTGGGACTTTTCGCACAGGAAGTCATGCCAGTGGTGTACACAGGGACTTCCACTTCTTGCTCTCATTCTTCTTCTTGCCTTATCACAGTGACTGAGACATCAAGTACCACACTGAACATATATCATGACTGTAGATCTCTGCTTTGTTCCTGATCCTAGAAGGAGAGAATCTGTCTTTCTTTGTTTAAATATGGCATTAGCTGAAGTTTTCCCATAGATAACCTTTATCATTGTGGGATGATATGTTAGGCTTGAAGGAAGTTTCTTACTAAGCTTACATAGAAATTTTATCATGAACTAATATTACATTTTGTCAAATGCTTTTTCTCTGTGATTACTGATACCATACAGTTTTAATTGTTTAATATGGTAAATTGCATTCCTGGAATAGACCCCAACTATATCACTATGCACTGTCTTCTTTTATGTATTGCTAAATTCTGTTTGATAAAGATGTGTTGAAGATTTCTATATCTCTGTTCATGAGGCATATGGGTCTATAAATTTATTTTTGTGTTATATCATTGATTTTAGGATCAAAGTAAACCTTATTTAAAATAGGGTGGGAAATACTCTCTCTTTTTGTATTTTCTGGAGGAGTCTATAGGATTAACCAAAGTCTAAACATTTCTCACTAAATGTTTAGTAGACTTGACCAGTGACACCATCTACGCCTGGAATTTCTCTGTTGGAAGGCTGCTTGCTATTAGTTTATTTAACACAAATAGCATCACTGAGGTTATCTCCACTTGAAAGAGCTCGGTCGTTTGTGTTCTCAAGGAATTTTTCCATTTCACCTAAGTTGTTGAATTCACTGACATGATGTTGACCATGACATTCCATTGCTATCCTTTTCCTGTCAACAGGATCCACAGTGATGCCCTTCTTTTATTCCTTACATTGGTTATCTGCAGCTTCTCTCTTCATCAGAGGAAAAAGAGAGGACCATCAACTGTGTTGGTTTTTCCCTGATCATTCAGGTTGTCATGCTGAAGGGCAGACACAGACCAGGTCAAAGGCTGCAGCAACTCATCAAGAGTTGACAGGCTGGGACCAGGAGCTGGCAGTTGGCAGAGAGATAGAAGTAAACACTTCCTGGATATATTTTGAAGGCAGAGTCAAGAAGATATGATAAGAGATCAAACACAAATCCAAAATTAAAAGGAGAAATGGCAACAAGGATGATTCCAAGGTTTGGCTATGGAGCAGGATGAATAGGTCTCCACTGATGAGGCCAGGAGACTGGGAGACCTGGAGCTAAGTTCATGGGAGTCAGCTGTGCAGCACTGACTGGGCTTCCAGGTGACACAGAAACTTGAGGAACACTGGGGTGGGCCAAAATACAAGACTCAGTTCCTAATATTCAAAGCCCTGGGAATAGGTGAGGTGGTGAAGGAGCAAGCAGAGACGATGCTTTTGAGGCAAAGAGAATGCTTTGAAGCATACTGCCATTCAGAGTGAGGGAGGCAAGAAAAAAATGAGAGATGTAAAAGGTTTCAAGCAGAAGGGAGTGGGAACGGAGGAGGGCTGCAGCAGGGCCACAAGGTGAGCACTGAAAACTGACCTCTGGGTTCTTCAACATGACACAGACCCAACAGAGTGGGCCATGAGCCCAAATGTGGACTGGAAAAGAGAACCAGAGAGCAGAGACCAGCACAGGGAGCTGGCTGCTAAGAAGGAAGGAATCAACAGAGGAGAGAGCAGAAGCCTTTAAAGGAAGGAGAAATTGATACAAGTAACCCAGTAGAGGGGAAGTCCACTGAGCCAGAGCTAACGCAGGTGTGTGATGTCCCTGAGGAGTGGGACCAGGTGTGCAGGGGGCTGGCCTCAATGTCTCCCAGCAGGAAAGGGGCGGAGCCCCAGGGTAGATGCAGGGCAGGGCAGGGACACCAGTCCCTGTCTGGTGGATCACCTGGGTTGGTTCTCTAGGCAGTGGTCATGGTCTGCCCTCCCTCCTCTGAGACCTCACCTACCTGGGGCCAGCTTGATCTCCAGTGCAGTTCGAATGAGGGCCATCAGCGTGGATGTGAAGTGCACAGTCATGTCCTCACTGGAGATGGGCATGTTCATGCGAACCAGGCGCTGGGAAGGAGTGGGGGCAGGTCAGGGCCAGGTGCGAGGGGGTCACCCCACCCTAGGACTATGCCGTGCTCAGAGTCCATGGAGGCCTGCTGAGCTCCCTGAGGTGGTCCCTGCAGGTACCTAGGCCAAGCGAGTCTGGGTGGATGGGAGTTTTGCCAGCATTCACACTCACCCTCGGCCCTACCCTCATCTGAGCTAAGGATTCTCCTGGCTGTAGAAAAGTGGGGACTCAAGTCAGGATGTGGGGCCAGGAGCCAGGGCTTCGGGGAAAACAGGGACACTCTCAGCCAGAGGGATGTTTGTCCACTGCCCAAGGACAGAAAAAGGGACTGTGGCCTTGGCTAAGGAAGGCCCAAAACAGAGGCCTCGAGGAGGGTTCACAGACAGGAGGGGGCTCCTGTCCTGCACTCTGTCATCTCGCCTCCTTCTGTGCAGCTGGTGATCTGGACCAGAGGTGATGGCCCTGAGTGTTGCTCTGAGACCCAGATGGCATTGAGCACCCCTCAAGGGGCGACTTTAACTCAGGCCCATAAGGGCTCCACCTCTTACCATCCAGCTCAGTGCCATCAGAAGGCAGAGAACATCTCAGCTCAAGGCAGCGAGGAGTCCTCAAGACCAGCTCCTTCCAGTCAGAAGGACCCAGAACTGAGGGTACTGCAGAGGGCCTCCGGCTCCTCCAGCCACAGCTCGGGTGGCCAGGAACACTCTCTCCCCGTCCCCGTGTTGAGTGGGCCCTTTCCCTGTCCTCAGTTTTTAGGGCAGAGCAGTTGGAGACAGGCACATTGGCAGTATGGTCCTCTGGGCTGGGCCCATAGATGACCAGAGCCTCAGGCACTGAGAGCCAAGGAGGCCTAGAGGAAAAATGGGGAATTGGGTGCATCTGGGGTGCTATATGGAGCCCACAAGCACCCTGACCACACTGTCCACTGCCCATGATGGGGGCTGCAGTCAGGAACTCCTCACTGGGGTGTGTACCCTATGGTAGCACAGTCCTCTAGTCCCTTCCCTGGGGAGGCTACGCAGCCCTGTCCCCAGCACCCTGGCCCTGTATTCTGTGGCCTCAGTGTGACAGAGGTGGGGGTGCCGAAGACACAAGCCAGACGTTGTCCCCCGAATGCTGGCAAAGCTCCACTTGGCACATCCAGCCATGGTGTCAGGACCTCACACAGCATGTGTGCTGTACACCAGGAAAAACCTGCTTCCCAGAGCATGGCGTCCCTGCAGACCGGCACCGATGGCAGTGCGAGAGGCCAAGGAATTCCTCTCCCAGGGAGGGGAGTCGGGATGGGAGTGAAAGAGGAGCAAGCAGATGGTTTCCAAGAGGGGAGAGCTCCGTCCAGGGTGCTTGAGGGCTGCACTCACCAGGGATCCCACTACCTGCCCAGGGCCCTCAAGGGCCAGGGCCCTCTGAGAAGTATCAGGGCAAGGTCAGGGCAAACAGGTATCAGCTCCCTCCCCAGCTCCCCAGGGCCATTCATTCCCACTCTGAAGCCTTCCAGGGTCTCACCACACCCAAAACCTCGGAGTCAGGTGGCAAGGCTGGGCAGGGCCTCGCAGCCTGCCACCCAGCCTGGTGTCGATGTGGACAGAGCTCTCCCTCCTGGGGTCACAGCTACAGCCTTGCATGCAGGGCCTCTGGCAGACACAACCCGCATGCGAGTCAGGGGTGGGGAGGGGCCGAGGAAGACACCAGAGGCATCTGTGTGTGGCTGGGAGGAGCTGCTCAGCTCCCACAGGCTGCTCGGAATCAGGTGGCAGATGAAGACCTAGAATGGGGCACAGAGACAGGGTGGACAGGAGACACCCAGCGAATTGGGGAAACTCTGCGAGACGCTCTCTTAGACAGAGGGAGACACAGGCCAGTCCTGTTTGCTGGAAACAGTGGGGCCCAGAAGGGGCCCAGAAGGGGTGGGTGATTGATGATGGTATGGGCAGGGACAGCGGGCTTGGCCTGCCCAGCCCCAGGAGGAAGGCCAGGAGACACCCTGGGTCTATCCCTTCCTTACAGTTTGGCTACCTTGACTCCAGGCCCTGAGAACGTGCTTCTCCTGCAGTGGCCGCTGAAACCCCATGAATGATAGCAAAATGCCCCTCTACACCCTTTCTTTCTTGAAACCACAGTGCTTCCCTCCCACCATGGAGCCCAGGAGCCTCTGGAGACTGTAGCCTGGCCTGGGAACCTGTACTTAGAGAGCTCGGCAGGCAGGTGTATGCAGAAGCACCAGAGGTCCTGCAGTTCCCACGTGCACCCAGGGCCTGACCTGAGGACCTGACAATATCACCCACACTAGAGCCTAGGAAACAGGGCAGCCAGAGTGGCTCTGAGCCCAGAAAAAAAACCACCTCTGTCCAAGAAACTGGTCTGTCCCCTCATTCCTAGGAAGGGAAAGGCAGGGTGAAGGGCAGAGAATGACCTAAACTCTGGCTCCATCTTCCTGAGCCTCTCTGGGGCTGTCAGCAGAGGGGGCAGCCAGCGCTGTGTACCCTGGGACAGTGCAGAGACATGGTGGTGGCCATGTCCCCTTGTCTGGGATAGGAGCAGAGAGGGCATGGGGTAGAGGAGACAGGAACAGGGAGGCAGCCGAGTGCAGTCAGCCAACAAGCCCTGAGGAAGCAGACAGGAGAGCCCAGGAGCACCCTGCGGCTGCAGGCCGGGCAGGCCCAGCCCTGGCACAGACAGCTCTGGGGTGCAGGCTCAGGGTCTACCTTGTATGCAACTCGAGCAGGGCACTTCTTCCCCAGCCCCAGAGGCGGGGACATGTGCTTCAGCATCTCAAACATGTCATTGTAACTGATGCGCCCACTGGAAACCCGTCCCAGAGAGGCCCAGGCACAGTGGGTGGTCCACGGGAGGAGGCACAGCAGGAGGGGCAGAGCAGGGAGCAGGGGCAGGGAAGAAGCAGACAAGAAAACAGATCCAGTTAATCAGTGTCCGGTTAGATGCCCACAACCAAGAGGCAAAGTGAGGGCTCTCTCTGCTTGACTGGACCCTGCGGCCCCACCCCCAGCCTCACCTCCTCACTCCAGCCCCACGCAGGACAGCGGGCAGGGTGACGTCTGAGCTAATGAACATGGAGGGAAAGGGCTGCATCGGGGCGGCTTTGGGCTGTGAATTTCTAGTTTACTCTTTTAGAACACAGATAAGGCCAAATCAGAAAGCGCTGTTTCACCATGCGGGAAGAGCTGCGGAGTGCTGTGGAGACAACGCTGTGGCTGAGCCACAGCTGCTACGGCCACTGCCGCAGCAGTCAGATTGGCTCCCAGGTGAGACCAGAGGCTAGACTGAGGAAAATCTGCGACAGACCAGGAAACTAGAGAGGGAGTCTGGAAGCTCTATAGCCAAATTCAACCCTGGGTCAAGTCCTGCTCCAAGCCCAGAGACGCCCGAGGCCAACCCGGGCAGGGCTGCTGCTGGGGTCAGGGCTGGGTAGGGAGGAGACTGAGGTGGGGAGCAGCTGGGCAGGCATGGCCTGGTGCCACTCTTGCACCGCCTGACAGCATAAGTCCCACCAACAGAGAGGCAAGCCTCCTGGTGGGCCTGGAACCCAAGGCTTGGACTCAGGGAGGTGTCTGAGGCTTGTGATGAAGTGTTCCCCAAGCAGAGAGGCCACTGAGTCTGGGGCCTCCCTCAGCCCTTGGGTGCCTGCTCCCAGGCTTGGGGTCCCAGAAGCACAGCAGGTTCAGACCCAGCCTCTTCCTGGCAGGTGGGTCTCCCAACACTGCTCTCCTCCCATCGTTCTACACCAGGGGCTCCTCCACTGTGCTGAGCAGATCCATCTAGAAGCAATGCATGTGGGCTTATCTTTGGGCCCCACTCTGCCTCTGCCTCCCCCAAACCCCCAGAGAACCAGAAACCTCATAGGAACCAGAGGGGCAGCTGCTCCTGTTTACTAGTGTCCAAGTTCCCTCCCAAGGGCCCTCAGCCTCTGGCCTATCTGACCATCAGCCCACCCACGAGAGCCTGGAGGAAAAACCCGGGTGAGACGGCTGCATCCTGGTGCAGAACCTGGCCCCACCCAGTGGCTGGTCCTGGCTGACATGGCCTGGCCAGAAAGCCCTCTGTGCACTGTCTCCAAAAGCTGCCTGCCCCCAGCCAGCTGGAGGGATCAGGGAGATTGTCAGGGAACCAAAGCATCAAGGAGGCCAGAGTGCGGGGCAGGGCAGGGCAGAAGGAAGAGAGGTGAGGTGTCATCATTCCCAAACCAGGCAGGGAGTGTGTGCTGTGTTTGCGATTCGGGCAGGGAAGTATGTTGGATGGAGGCTCTGAAGTTGCAAACCTTGTAGGCCAACCTACGAGGGCAGTTCTTCCCTAAGCCAACGGGTGGCGCAATACAACGCAACAAACTGTACATATCCTTATAATGAATCCGGCAACTGGAAAGGAAATGTCACAGGTTATGGCAACAAAGGCAGGGTGCAGCCCATCCCGCCCACCCACCCAGCAGGAGGGGAGGACGTGGTCTTGAGCAGTCCTGAAGGAGGCGGGAGTGCAGCTGGGTAGGTCAACTGCTTCGGGCCTGGGGTTTGGAGCTCCCCAGGAGGTGTGTCAATCCCAAGATAAATTCTGGAGCCCAAGTATTCTGCAAAGGTAGAACACATCCACACCCACAGGCCCACGCTGAACCCCCATTCTGCACACACTGCTCCCACCCTGGGCTTGGTGGGGCTCACCTGGGCCTGCCATGCCCTCCCTGTCTCTGTCTGCCCCTCTCACTCCCTGAGTGCTGGGGCCTCTCTCCACAAGTTTCTTTCTACCCTGGTCCCTTCTGGTTCCCCATCACAGCAACCAGAGGAAAAACCCGGATGAGATAGCTGTATCCTGGGGCAGATGTCCCCTGACAGTCCCCATCTCCCTGACACACTGTGTGTTGCCCTGGAACCTGCTGGTCCAGCTAAGGACACCCTTCTCCAGGACCAGCAACCCTGGGCCACCACTGTTGCCCTCCTCTCCTATGCTATAGTCCCCTTTTTCCAATCAGTTCCAAGTCATGTCAAATTTCTTCTGGAAGGAGAAGAGAAACCTTCACTCTGGCTTCACCCAAGGTGGCTTGCTCACCTGTTGGACCCTAGTTACCATTATAGGGTGCTAGGTACATGATGGGTTTTTGGCCTCAGGACTACCCTGCCTATCAAATCAATCAGATGCCACTAGATGAAACATTGGGGCCTGATACTATCAGTCCCCAATTCAAAAGTTTGCCCACTGTCTATAAAAAAAAATGGAAGCAACTTGCTTAACCCAAATTTCAAGCCCTGTCTCAGCCATCCCAGACTCCTTCCAGTCCCTTTGTAATGCATTCTCCATTCCAGCCTGGCACAACCCTCCTGCTTTTCCCACACCTCTGCTCCCACCCTTCCCTCTCTTCCACCCATCTTGTTCAAGTGGTATACCACCTTTCCTCCTCAGAAACGCCTGGCCTCGAGTGAAGACCATTGCCTCCCACAGTGTAGCCTGGATGCTGCTCTGAGACATGTGCCTGCTTCCTCTTTGGACCCAGCCCAACACACAGCTACGCTCAGGAAACGTTCACTGGCAGAGGGGTGAACATAAAACAAGCAGACAGATCACTCCAAGAAATGTGACTGTGATTCTCCTCTCGAGTCTCCACAGCTCACCACAAGTGCTAAGGCAACAAAAGAGGCTGAGGAAAGGCAGTGCCAGAAATCAACAACCCATGCCTTCCTTGCCTCCCACAGCATGCACGCGCTCACACACATGCACACACAGCCATGTGCATACGACACGCAGTGAACTCACACACCTGCACTCACAGCATGTGCATGAACCTGTGAACACCCCTCACATGCACACAAATATAGGCATGTACCCACAAAGATGCAGCTCCCTTGTACACATATACATACATACTCTCACAATCACATGTATGCCCCAAACATGCACATGTACACACATTTGTGTGAACACACATTACATACATATTATACATGGGCTCACACATGCACACAAATATACCTGTGCATCTGCACAACGAACACAAGTCTGTACTTGTGTATTCAAACCTAACCACACATGTGCATATACATGCATACACAATGTTGGGAAATTTAACAAAGTTTTGTTACAGATTCAAAGTTTCTCTCAAATCAGGAGGAGACCAGGGAAATAAAGATGACCACTGGCCTGAATCTGTTGCGGAGGCTACTGAAGACCAAGGTTCTCTCTCCTCTACCCAGAGGTGGATCCAGACCCAGGCTGCCTGGTCACAGCTTCTGGGCTGTCTGCCTCCTCGGGCAGTCTAGAGGCACTAGGCACACATGGGAGCAGTCCCATGTGTTGCCTAGAGAGCGTGCCTGCCACTCAGGGTTCCTGGGTCTTGTGTGTTATTTATGCCCCACTGGGGCGTGGCTCGTGCTCTGCTATCTACTCCTCCACAGGACTTTCTTTACCATATCCCAACCATCCACACCTTCCAGAGCCCTATGTTCTTTTCCCTGGAATCTGAGATATAGTCTGAGCTCTGCTGCACACAATCACAAAGCTCAGTCTCCTGGCCACAGACCCGAATCACATCCACTTCTGTTTCTGCTCTTGCCTGTAGTCACCTGTGGAAGACCTGGCTGTTGCCTCCCTCTGGATGGCTTCCTCCTTCAGTGCAGATGACATCACATAAAGCATGCTCTGCATTATCTTGTTTGATTTTTGCAGTACCGAAGGTTGAACTCAGGGGTGCTCTACTACTGAACGACACCCCCAGCCCCCAATCTGAGACAGGGCCTTGCTAGGCTGGCTTTGAATTTGTGATCCTCCTGCCTCAGCCTCCTGAGCTGCTGGATTACAGGAGTGCATCCAGCAAAGTATCTGTTTTCTGCAACACTCTCCTTTTGGGAAAACATCCAGAAATGGCAGTGACACCTGAGGCCAGCAGGCCTGGATGACTTTCCCGGAGCCCATCTAAACCATGCCCAAGGTAGAATCTGCCTGCCCTGCCCTTTGTGTCAAGGCTCAGTCTCCTGGCCACAGACCCGAAGACTGTGCATTCTAGTAAGAATCTTGGGCATAGAGGACAAAGATACGGGTGCATCAGCAACAACAAGGTTCTCCAAAGCCACGGAAATGGGCATGGGCACCACTGAATGTACATAGCCACTATACTGCTCCTGTACTGTGAAAATCCATAAACCTCTCCTTAAGATGGAAAATACACAAGGAGGTGCTGTGGTCTTAGAGAAGCCTGGACAGGAGCGGCCAGTGTCTCAGAGTCCCTAGACACTGGTGGCTATGGGATTTGCCCAGACGAGGAGGGCTTCAAGTAGTACCCCCTGTGTCCTTGTTGTGATGGGGGGTGCTCCCCAGAGGCCAAGTGAGATGGGATGAAGGAGTCCCATCAAGCCCCAAGGTAGGGAAAAATTGGCTCCAGTTAAGGAAAAGCAGGCAGAGCCCTAGGAGATCCATGAAGTGCAGAACAACACCACAGGGGGCTGACCACTCCTCCAGGCTCTCTGCCCATGTGAGGCAGAGGTGGTTGGGCAGGGAGCTGCCCCACTCCACAGTTTTGTCATCCCCATAGGCACAGGAAGTGAGTGAGCATCAACCACCCATTGACAACCACCCATCACAGCATGGCTCCTGAGCACTCATGGAAGAAAGGCACAGGCAGGCCTCCCAGACATTCCCCTGTGTCCTATCTTGCAGGGGACAGCATTCAGGTACTACTGTCTGAGTGAGTAAGTAAGTGAATAAGTCAGAGAGGGAGTGAGCAGGTGAGTGAGGGAGCAGGTGAGTGAGGGAGGGAGGGAGCAGATGAGTGAGGGAGGGAGCAGGTGAGGGAAGGAGGGAGGGAGCACGTGAGTAAGGGAGGGAGCAGGTGAGTGAGGGAGGGAGCAGGTGAGGGAAGGAGGGAGGGAGCAGGTAAATGAGGGAAGAAACAGGTGAGTGAGGGAGGGAGCAGGTGAGGGAAGGAGGGAGGGAGCAGGTGAATGAGGGAAGAAACAGGTGAGGGAAGGAGGGAGGGGGCAGATGAGTGGGGGGGAGCAGGTGAGGGAGGGAGGGAGCAGGTGAGTGAGGGAGGGAGGGGGCAGATGAGTGAGGGGGGAGCAGGTGAGGGAGGGAGCTGGTGAGTGAGGGAGAAAGGGGGCAGGTGAGGGAGGGAGGGAGCAGGTGAGTAAGGGAGGGAGCAGGTGAGTGAGGGAAGGAGCAGGTGAGTGAGGGAGAAAGGGGGCAGGTGAGTGAGGGGGGAGCAGGTGAGGGAGGGAGGGAGCAGGTGAGTGAGGGAGAAAGGGGGCAGGTGAGTGAGGGGGGAGCAGGTGAGGGAGGGAGAGAGCAGGTGAGTGAGGGAAGGAGCAGGTGAGTGAGGAAGAAAGGGGGCGGGTGAGTGAGGGAAGAAGCAGGTGAGGGAGGGAGGGAGCAGGTGAGTGAGGGAGGGAGGGGGCAAGTGAGGGAGGGGGCAGGTGAGGGAGGGAGGGAGCAAGTGAGTGAGGGAGGGAGGGGGCGAGTGAGGGAGGGGGCAGGTGAGGGAGGGAGCAGGTGAGTGAGGGAGGGAGGGGGCGAGTGAGGGAGGGAGGGAGGGAGCAGGTGAGTGAAGGAGCGAGGGAGAAAGTAAGTGAGGGAGGGAATAGGTGAGTGAGAGATACAAGGGGCAGGTATGTGAAGAAGGGAGCAGGTGAGGGAGGGAGGGAGGGGGTAGGTATGTGAGGAAGGGAGCAGGTGAGGGAGGGAGGGAGCAGGTGAATGAAGGGGCCAGGTGAGTGAGGGAGAAAGCAGGTGAGAGCCTGGTATTCTGCCTGCCTTCCTGACTGTGGTATTGTCCTAGGGTCACAGCACGGCATGGGTGTGCAGGGCTCTTTCATGGAGCAGGGTTTCCAATGACTTCACCTTTGGACCAAACCCTCCCCATCAGAGCCTTGCTCCATGTGGAAAACAATCACCCCTCTTTTATGTAACATGGTAAACCTTTCCATGGTAAAGAGTCTTAAATGTACTAGACCCTTCCTGGTAGCTCCCTTGTTTTCAATAAAAGCTCACCAAGTACCCATTATGTGCAACCAGGGCTGGGGCAGAGGTATACCTTGGCTTCTATTCCCAAGGGAGATGGCAAAGAGGAAGACCCCTGGGCCGTACACGTGGGGTCCCTAAGACCCCACATTATTTTTGTTCTCAAAGCTCTCCAAGCCTCACAGTATGTGGGGCCATGCTGTCTCCTCTCCTTGCACCCCTGACATGATAGGCCTTCAGAAAAGCAAGAAAGTCCGTGCACTAGGACCACCAGCCTCACAGGTCCCCTGGGCACAGCCAAACTGAGGCTTCAAAGTCCATGTCTCTGCCCAGAGCTGCATCAAAGTATGTAAGACCAAAAAGAAAGAACCACTGGAGGGGACATCAGCACCATCCTGGGCACCAACCAACACTTGAAGGGGCACTCAAGTGAGACATGTCCAAGGCCACCCACTCTGTCTTGGCAGCCAGGGGTAGGGACACCCCTGAAACCACAGGACACTGGGGCTCACTCACCACGCAGCTGGGTCGTACTCAGCCCAGACCCGGATGAACTCGTCCAGGTGGTGAGGCCCAAGGATGGAAGAGTCTCGAGTTAGGTACTCAAAGTTGTCCATGATCACAGCCACAAATAGATTTAACATCTGCAGGACAGAAAGAAGAGGTGATAGGGAGACTGCAGCCTACCCTCATCTTCCAGCCAGTCTGTGTATGGGAACCCTGGAGACAGTAATGATCACTCTGCTTCAACCAGCTCCAGACAAGACTGGCTCCTACCTTGGACTGGGGATGCCAGTCTTGCACTGGGACTGCTGGGTCTTCCTCGGCCTCCAGGGCTCTCAATCCTGCACATTTAGTCCCCAACATTAGTCTGCTGGCAGCTCTGCTCTCTCCTTCTATTGCCTTTTCCTAATTTAGGTCCCATAATCTCCTGCCTATCATCCACCCTGCCATCCAGGGTGTCATTTGTAGTGTCATTTGCCCAATACTACCATGGTCACCATCTCCTCAGGTGGCCTTCCCTGAAAGCGGTGATTTCAGGGAGTTGGGAGTTTGCGAACCACAAGTCAGCAGCTTGTGGGGATTTGTTCCTAATTAAGTTGAAATTCACTTAATATGCAATTCATCATTTTAAAATGTATGATTCAATAGCATTTAATGCAATCACCTATTGCACCACTATTTTCTCCAAATCTAAAAAAAAAACCCAAACATTATATCACTCTTGAAAGACACTCAACACCCATTGAGTAATCATCCCTCATTCCTCCCTCCCCCATCCCTGGCAACCACCAATCGCCTTCTGCCTCAATAGATTTGCTTATCCTGGTTACTTCCTATGAAAGGAATCACAAAATATATGATCTTTTATTTTTTCTGATATAATTAATTTTAATCAATTTAAACAATGATAAATTTGCTCTAATATATCTTTAGTTTTTTATTTTATTGATACATCATTGTTTTACATAATAGTAGGATTTGTTGTCACGTTTGTACATGCATACAATAACAATATAATTTCCCTAGTATTTTCCTTTGTCTCCTTCCTCTCTCCCCTGGTTCCTTTCCTCTACTTTACTGATCTCCCTTTGATTTTCATGAGACTCCACCATCACTTTTTTTCCCTTTATCCTCTAGCTTCCATATATGGAAGAAAACATATAACACTTGACCTTCTGAGTTTGGCTTATTTTACTTAACATAATGTTCTCAGTCCCATTCATTTTTCTTCAAATGACAAAATTTCATTTTTCTTTATGGTTGGACAAAACTCCATTGTGCGTGCGTGCGTGCGTGTGTGTGTGATACTTTCCATATATATATACCATATTTTACACACACACACCATATTTTCCTTACTTTTTTATCTGTCAATGGACACCCAGACTGGTTCCATAGTTTGGCTATTGTGACTTGTGCTGCTATAAACATGGTTGCATATTTTTTTAATCTTTATTTTATTTATTTTTATGTGGTGCTGAGGATTGAACCCAGGCCCTCGCATGTGCTAGGCGAGCGCTCTACCGCTGAGCCACAGCCTCAGCCCCAAACATGGTTGCGTATTTATCACTGTAATATGATGACTTTAATTCTTTATACCAAAGAGTGGTCTAGCTGGGTTGTATGGGAGTTCCATGCCTAGTCTTTTGAGTAAACTCCATACTGATTTCCATAGTGGTTGTACTAATTTATAGTCCTACTAAGAGTGTAAAAGTGTCCCTTTTTTTCTGCATCCTCTCCAGCATTTGTTATTTGTATTCTTGATGGGTGTCATTCTAACTGGAATGAGAGGAAATCTATCCACTTTTGATTTGATAAATATGTTGAACATTTTTTCATATATTTGACCATTTATATTTACTCTTTTGAGAAGTATCTATTTAGCTCATTGGCCCATTTATTAATTTTTTTTCCTTTGGTGTTAAGCTTTTTGAGTTCTTTGTATATTCTGGATATTAATCTTCTGTCAGATGAGTAGCTAGCATAGATTTTCTCCCATTCTATATATTCTCTCTTCACATTCTTGTTTTCTTGGATCCATCGATAAATATCAATTCTTGGTATTACTTCCTGAGCTTTAGGAATCCTACTGAGGAAATTGTTGCCGGTATGTTGGAGTGTTAACCCTACATTTTCTTCAAGCAGTTGCAAAATTTCTGATCTCATTCCTAGTATTTGATGCACTTGGACTTTTGTTCAGGGTGAGTGATAAGGATCTTCTCTTATTCTTCTACATATAGATAACCAGTTTTCTACACACCACTTGCTAAAAAGCTGTCTTTTCTTCAGCATGTTTTTGGTGCCTTTATCAAGGATCAGATGACTGTAAATCTGTGTGTTTGTCTCTGTGTCTTCCATTCTGAATCATGGACCTATGTGTCTGGTTTTATGCCTGTGTAGTTTTTGTTACTATAGCTCTGTAGTATAATTTGATCAGGTATTGTGATACCTACAACATTGCTTTTCTGGCTTAGAACTGCTTTGGCTAGCCTGGGATTTTCATTCTCTCAAATGAACTTTAGGACTATTTTTCTAGTTTCATGAAGAATGTCATTGGTATTTTGATGGGGATTGCATTAATCTGTATGTTGCTTTTGGTAGTATGGCCATCTTAACACTATTAATTCTGCCAATTCATGAACATGGGAGGTCTTTCCATCTTCTAAGGTCTTCTTCAATTTCTTTCTTCAATGTTCTGTAGTTTTCATGGTAGAGATGGTTATTCACCTCCTTGGATAGGTTTATTCCTAGGTTTTGTGGGGATTTTTGAGGCTATTATAAATAGGATTCTTTTCTGATTTCTTTCCCAGCAGATTCATCATTGGTGTATAGAAAAGGTATTGACTTTGGGATATTGATTTTGTATCCTGCTACTTTGCTGAATTTGTTTATCAGCTGTAGCAGTCTTCTGGTGGAGAGTTTTTAGATCTTCTAGGTATAGTATCATATCATCTGCAAACAGTGATAATTTGACTTCTTCCTTTCCTATTTGGATCCCTTCTATTTTCTTCCCTTGCTTAATTGCTCTGCCTAGAATTTCCAGGACTATATTACACAGGAGTGGTGAGAGTGAACACCTTGTCTTGTTCCAGACTGTAAAGGAAATGCCTTCAGCTTTCCCCACTCACTGTGGAGTTGGCTTGAGTCGGTCATAGATAGCCTTTGTGATGTGGAAGTAAGTTCCTTTTCTTATGTAGGCAGGCACTCATAGCTATAGACTTTCCTCTTATACCCATCTTCACGGTATCCCAAGGGTTCTGGTATATTGTATCACTGAATTCTCATTTGGTTCTAAGATAAAAATTTCTCTCCTGATTTCTTCTATCACTCATTCATTATTTAATCTCCATGTTTTTATGGTTTCTGTAATTTTTTCTTGGTATTGATTTCTAATTGCATTCCATTATGAAATGATAAGATGAAATGGAATTATACAATTTTAATGTATTTGTTAAGTTGGCTTTGTGTCCTTCTTTGGAAGCAGCTGAGAAGAAAGTGAATTTGGCTGTTATTGAGTAAAATATTCCACAGATGTGTGTTAAGTCCTTTTGATTTGTATGTTTTTAGAGCCAAAGAGTCTTTACTGAGTTTATGTCTGGATAATTTATCTATTGGTGAGAAACACATGTTGAAATTACCTAGTACTGGGGTCTATTTGAGTCTTTATGTTGAGTGGTATCTATTTTATGTAATTAGGTGCACCAACATTTGGGATATAAATATTTAATATTGTTATATATTTTCTTGTTGGATTGAAATTCTCTTTATCTCTTCAGATTATTTTGATTTGAAGTCTGCTTTGTCATATATGAGAGTAGTTACTCCTGCTTGTTTTCAGGGTCCATTTTTGTGGTTTTACTTTCTGCCTGTGGCTGTTTTTGCCTGTAAGGTGAATCTCTTACATACAACATATAGTTGGGTCTTGTTTTCTGATCCATTCTTCCAGCCTGTGTCTTTAAGTTGGAGAGTTTAGACTTATATTTGATATTAAGATAGATGTTTATTACTTCCTGCTACTTATATTTCCAATGTTTAATTTGGTTCTATTTCTCATTTGCTTAGCTACTTTTCAAATAATATTTTTCCATTTGAGAGCTCTGTGATTTGGTTTTTATTTCTTCTATGTATAGCATTTCTTTAAGTACTTTCTGTAGTATCAGCTTAATAGTTATGACAGTTATGAATTGTTTTAGTTTCTGTTTATCTTGGAAGGTTTCTATTCCTTCTTTGATCCTAAAGGGTAGCTTTGCTGGATATAGCAATCTTGGTTGACAGTTACTTCTTTCAGAGCTTGGAACACATCATTCCATTTTCTCCTGGATTTTAAAGTTTGTGTAGAGAAATGAAAAGGGATTCTGACTGGCTTGCCTATAAATGTGACCCAACATATTTCTCTAGAGGCTTTAAAAATTCTATCCTTGCTCTGTATGTTATGCACTTTAACTATAATGAATCATGGAGAGGTTCTCTTTTGATTTCGACTATTGAGGTTTTGAATGCTTCCTGTATCTGAATGTCTACCTCCTTCCCAAGGTTTGGGAATTTTCTGTTATTATTTCCCTGAAGAGGTTATCCATGCCATTAGTCTGCATCTCACAACACTCTTTTTTTTTAAGAGAGAGAGAGAGAGAGAGAGAGAGAATTTTAATATTTATTTATTTATTTTTTAGTTTTTGGCAGACACAACATCTTTATTGTATGTGGTGCTGAGGATCAAACCCAGGCCACACACATGCCAGGCGAGCACACTACCGCTTGAGCCACATCCCCAGCCCTCATAACACTCTTTGAGTTCAATTATTCTTAAATTTGGTATTTATGTCCAAGATTTCTTGCAAATTCTGGTCATGGTTACTTATTTTCTTTTCTTTAATACTGTCTGAATGTTTGAGGAAGACCACTGTGTCTTCCAGCCCTGAAATTCTGTCTTCAGTCTGGGCTACTCTTTTACAGACTATCAACTGAACTTTTTATTTGACTTATGGTACCTTTCATTTCCAAGATTTCTGTTTGTTTGTTTTCAGCATCTCTATCTCCTTTTGAATTTTTCATTCAGATCTTATATTGACTTCCTTAATTCATTGAGTTGTTTTTCTTTGTTCCCTTGGAAGTCATTGGTTATTTTTATAATCACAAGTTTGAATTCTTTTTTTTTTGTTGTTGTTGTTGTCAATGGACTTTTATTTATTTTTATGTAGTGCTGAGAATCTAACCCAGTGCCTCGCACAAGCCAGGCAGATGCTCTACCATTGAGCCACCACCGCAGCCCCTTGAATTCTTTAGTTCATCCACTTCACTATCTCTGGAGTCATTTGCTGAAGAATTATGAACATTAAGAGATGTTGTGCTACTATATTTTTTCATATTTTTAGTATTACTGAGTTGTGTGGGAGACCATCCTTGCCTGTGAGGTGCTCAGTTGCAGAAATGTGGCAGAATTTTTCCCACCTTTCTTGGGTTCGAGGAGTTTCCATGTAGAGGTGTGTCTCACCACTATTCTAGGGATCCAATCACCTCATCTGACCTTGCACCACTGCCCCGCTTGACCTTCATTGGATGGGATTTTCCCAAGAATTTTTAGTTCCCCAATAAAAGTCCTCTCCCTAGTGTGCTCGCTCTCTCTCGCTAGCCTCTTCTATAAAACCTTGCTTCCCTCAGGGGAGCTTGAGGCCGAGAGCTCCAGGAGCCGTCCTGGAGCTGGTTTAAAACTTGGTAAAACTTGTCTTTGTCTTTGTCTGTGTCTTTAATTCAAACTCCCTGATAATTTTCCCACATGACTGAACCATTCACTGTCTGCCCTGGCTGTGGGCTAAAGTGTTGATACAACAAATTGCGTATCTATTGGGATAGATTCATCTTCCACTATCACGTATAAGCCTTTTTAGGGCATAGTCTTTTCTTGGTGAAGTGTTCTGGGATACCTGATTATTGTGAGATTTTCAATGAATTTCCAAGTGGGTTTTTCCTAGTACAGTTTTTCTGCTAGTTCTTGGGTAATGGTCAGTGTATTTTCATACAGTGAGCATTGTGTCAGAACTTGAGGCTCCCTCTTTCCCTGCAGGTCTCACAAGAGCAAGGTCTTTCTTATAGGTCAGGCAGTTGTGTTGCATAAAGCAGGGTATGTGGCATAGACCTTCTGTGGTCGCCCCTCCCCCTTGAGAACTCTGTGTGTCTTAGAGGGGTCTGGGAGCAATCTAGACTGACACTCCTCAGACATGGGACATCCACAGTCTTTGTTATTTCTCTTTCTTTTTACTGTAGGAGTGAATATCCATGTGAAAGACGTGATTCCTACCCCCTAACTGTTCCTACTTGGGGCCTGGTTGTTGGTTTGGAGTTTCTGTCCCTTCATTCTTTATATTAAAGCATTATTGAAGTTTGAGTGTGGCTGTTTTATGTGTGGAGCAGGGTATGCTGTCTCTTGGCTGGGTTGTGAGTGTGGCTTGGCAGCAGAGTCTCTATCCATGAACTTGTGGTGTCCCAGTGGATTCCTAGCACTTCATAGAAAAGAGAAAAACAACAGCATCCATAGTAGTGAACAATGTACAGCATTAAAATAAATCCTCAGTGCCTAACATGACATCAACAACACTAATTACCACAAAAACAGGAGTGGTGGGTCTGCAACTGACAATAATGACAACAAATAGCCATGAATTAGATCTGGCATTAAACAACAGGTGCCAAATACACCATTCATAGTACTAATAACTGCAACAACATGAATGGTAGGGACAGAGACCAAATATATAAACCAAATAGTTCTAAAAATTTGTAAAAAATAAGAGAAAAGAAAATGGGATATGAAAGTAAAATGTTCAAAATATGAACAGAGAAAATAGAAGATACATAGTAAGTAATAGCTTTAAAGAAGAAGGAAATATAGAGAAGTAAGGAAAAACCAAGATAGTCTGGCTGTTAGAGAGAGAAGGAGAAAAAAAGTAAGAAGAAAAACCAAAAAAAAAGAACAAAACAAACTAAAAAGCCTAAGCCTCAAAGAACAAAATTAAGTTTTAAAAGAGTAAAAACTGAGAAAATAGGAACAAAGATGTATATGTGCACATCCACAAACCAATCAGCATGGAAAGACACCACCACCACCACCACCACCACCACCACTCCCAGCAAAGGAAGGAAAAAAGACTCCTAATGAAAAATGAAAGGACTCTTCACTAAGATTGTCAAAACTGTCCACAGGGATGGATGGTCCCTGGTTATGCCCAACTATCTTTCTTTCCATTTCTTCTTGGTCCAAGTACTGGGGGTGACAGACAGACAGATGGAAGAAGGGGGTCGGGGGAAGGGTAGCGCATGCAAGGGCTGGGTTGTTGGCCCCTTCCTCCTTTGGTGTTGCTCACAGAGCTGCCAGCTGGAGCGGCCTAAGCCTGAAGCATGCTGAAAAGTTCTCAGCTTCCCTTCTCACCAGTACAAGGTAGGACAGAGTGCAAAGTACTATCATTGGAGTTTTGTGTGGAAGACAGACGGACGCACTCCTGGGGGTGGGCTGCAACAGAGTTCTACGTGGGGAGTTCTGGTGCGGGGAGATTAGCTCTGATCAGATGTCTGGGACTTTGTTGAGTGGTGTCTGCATTGGAGAGATTAGATCTGCACATTCCTAGGAACAGGCAGGTGCCAGTCTCTGCTCAGCATCTGAAACTCGGGGGCTTCCTGAGAATTCTACTCATGGGCAGAGTAGCCACTGATCCACAGGCCTTGCACACCCCACCACTCCCGAATGCTGCCTTCTCAGGCTCAGTCTCTGAGTGAATGGCACTCACCTGTTCACTTCTCTAACCTTCTTAAGCTGGTCACCTGAGCCACCAGCTCAAAAAGAAAGCAAGTTACACTCCCATCCGTATCCCACTTGGGCACAATCTCCTCTGTACCTGTTTCAATCACATTCTGCTAGAGCTGCCCTAAACTACGTGGTAGGTGCTCACCAAGACAGCAAGGCAATATTTGCTATGATCTCCCAGGTTGCCCCAATAAGTTCCAGTGTGACCTCCTCAAGATGGCTCCACCTCAGCTCTCTGTATACCAGTCAAGAAACACAGAGGAGTTTTCAAATACCCACTCCCTGAGCAGGCTCTGGTTCAGCTAAGTTCAGACTGCTTTTCTGATTTACAGATTTTCCATGAGAAATTTTTCCATTGTGTTTCTCTGTGTTCTCCCTCCCCTCTGTAGTGAACCAGAGCTGTCACAGACCTGGATCCAAGGTATTCTTTCCTTTACTCTGTCCAAAGTACCCATTTCTGGGTCTCTAGGAGTCTCTGACTTTCCAACACTGAAGTTCAGTGAGTTGCCACTGCCACCCACTTCACTGTTACTAGAATTCCAAGCCATGGAGAAACTGAACATGTGAGCTTTTACATGTGTAGGGCATGATGTAACGTGGGGCATGTTGCATCAGAAAAGAGGAAACTTAACTTGCTGGCTGCTACCCGCTTCCCAGTCCTGGGGCCACCTGCTAAGAGAGCACCTAGCGATTAGCCAGAAGGCATTGCCGTGGGTTGTGATGAAGAATTGGACCACCTCTAGGATAGGCTCAGAACCCCTGTGCCCTCACGGACTTTACTGCCTGTAGGATGGGTGTAGATGTAAATCCTCCCCACCCTGCTGACCTTTACCCCGAATGGCTCCTGTACATTATATTAGCTGTGTGTGTTCTCTCAATAGATGAGATCCTGCTTTGACTGTTCTCCCTGGCGCCGGTCATTGTCCTCTGGAGACGAGGGCTGGGTGTGGGTGGCCAGTCGACCTTTACCTTTCTTGGCCCGTCCTGGTAGGGGCGTGCTCCCCCAATCTCTCCCACAGGTCAGGAGGGAATGGGGGGCTAAAAACCCCAACAACATCTGTCTTCTTTTTATCAATGTGATATTTTTGATGTTCATTCATATAGTAGCATGTATCAGTACATCATTTAATTTTATAGCCAAAGAACAGTCCATTATAGGCATATACCACATTCCTCCATCCACTGACGGACATTTGTGGCTAACATGATCAATCTTGCTGTAAACACTCATATATAAGTTTCTGTGTGGGCATACCTTTTTTTAATATTTATTTTTTTGGTTGTAGTTGGACACAATACCTTTATTTTATTTATTTATTTTTATGTGGTGCTGAGGATTGAACCCAGGGCCTCGCAAGTGCTAGGTGAGCAAGCGCTCTACCGCTGAGCCACAACCCCAGCCCCCTGTGTGGGCATACCTTTTCATTTATCTTGGTTATATGCCTAGGAGTGGAATCACTGGGTCACATGGCAATTTTAAGCTTCATTTTTTGGTGAATTGCCAGACTTTTCCACAGTTGCTATATCCTGCTGACACTTGTTATTCTTCTGTTGTTTTTTTTTTTAAATATTATTATAGCTATCATAGTGGGTGTGAAGTAGTATCTCATTTGGGTTCTGATTTGTTTCCTTTATAATCAAAAATGTTGACCTTCTCTTCATGTGACTTCTGGTCATTTGTATATCTTCTTTGCCCATTTTTAAATTTTCTGTTTTGTCTTTTTGTTGTTGAGCTATGAGAGTTCTTTATATGTGCTGAATATTGACCCCTTATCAGAAGTGTGATTTGCAAATATTTTCTTCCAATAAGCATAAATAAATAATCTGTTTTCTTTTTTCTCATGATTTTGATGTCAAATCTAAGAATCCATTGTCAATTCTGAAGTCTTTAAGACTGATCTCCTATTAAGTACTGCCATTGTTTCAGCTCTTCTATTTACTTCTTTCATCAACTGAGTTAACTTTGTATATGGAGTGAAGTAGGGGTCCTACTTCATAATTTTATATGTGGATACCCAGCTTGGTCATTACCAAGGACTATCAGCAAGGGCACCATCACTGCCCCCACCCTGCTGTCTTGGCTTCACATGTCCCATGTCATTCCAGCTCACTTGCTCTGACATCTGCATTCCCAAGGCTGCTTTGTCCACATGAAAACCTCTAATCTAGGTTCCTGCCCTCACCTTCCTGTTCCCAGCTTTGACCACATTCAGGTCTGTGACTCATATGTACCCTTGTATCCTCCTTATACTTCTCTTGGAAAGCCTGAATCTGGAAAATTCAATTCTCTACTTAAGGCTCTAAGGAGTGGACATGGTTGAGAAAAGCACAGGTCACATTAGCCCTGCTCTCAGGCTATGGCCGCAGATCTGACGCTTCCTGGCACCATCTGCTGCTGGGAAGAGCTGCTGTTCCTTCTATGCCCCTCACCTCCATTTTTACGCAAATCCACCAAAAGGGTTTTGTTCCCCTCCATGCCTATACAAACTGTCCTCGCAAGAGTCACCAGTGGCCTCTGCCATTCTTTCTTAGTCCTTCTCTCACTTTACTTTCCAACAGCACTTTGTGGGGTGGGCTATTCTCCCTCAAGAGACACTTTCTTCCTTGGGCCTCTGGGGTGCTGCTCTCTCCTGGCTCTCCACCTGCCTCACTGACAGTTCCTCAGCCCCTGGATCTAGCTGTTGAGAGCCACAGCCCAAGTGGCCCCACCCAGCAAACTTCCAGCTGATTGGCTCCTCTGCGGTGATGCTCATTGGGCTGTTTCCCCACCCTTTCAGACCACGGAGCTGCTCATTAGGGGACTCATTTGGCTCCGCCCATGTGACCCAGCCAATCAGCCTCAAGAGCAGGAGGAGTAGGGGGTTGAGAGGCTCACCGGAAGCCGGTGGTGGTAGTTGGGCTCTGAGGGAATTCCTGAAGAGCTCATGTGGTGCAGCGTGTGTGTTCTAAAAGTAAAGTTCGTTTCTGCTTGACAAGTGGCTTGTGAATTGTGCCCAGCCAGACTGCGCCACCTAGCACTCCTGACTGCTCAAAATTCAGCACCAAGAGTTTGTTTAAACTCAAGATTCCTGGATCCCTCTTCCAGAGATCCTGATACAGTAAGTCTGGGGCCCCTGGGAATCTGCTCTTTAAAACAGCATTCAAGTGATGCTTAAGCCACACATAGATTGCTGGGCTGCACTAAAGTGGGACCCAGAGAGCATCCTCCACTCACACAGATACCTCGAAAACTGATGGTAACTCCTTCCATTCTCCAGCCCAGAGGTCATACCTGCAGCTCTCCACACTTTATCTCAGAGGGGCATCCCCTCACCCATCACCAGGGAATCCCAGGGTGTAGCTTTCTAATCTCTTTTTCGATCTGGCCAACTCTGCCTTAAAATGTAGCACCACCCATTTTGAGCTACTCCCTCATGCCCTTCTCTAGGTCACTTCAGCCCACTCACCTCCATGTTCACACTAGAGCCCCCTCCTCACATCCACACAGAAGCCAAGCTGCAGAACAGGAAGTAGACCTTGTTGCACTCTTGCTTCAAGGCTTCCGCAAGCCTAGAGTAAGATCCACCCTCCTTAGACCAGCCTGCCATTTCTCCCACCTGGCTCACTGCACCAGGCATGCTGGCTGAGGGGCTGCTTCTTCACCTCCCACCACTACAGTGAACCTTCCAAGACCTGGACACTGAGGGGCAGCTGCCCCCTGAAATGCAACCCTTTCATGGAAGTCAGGCAGGGCCACTAGAGCTTGTCTTCAAGTGGGTCCCTCCTAGGCTGAAGAGGCCTTTGCTCTCAAGGAGCAAAGGCCTCACCACCGCATCAGCTTACAATGTGGCATGGGTCAAAGTTCAGTGATCAACAGGAGATGCAGGGCCCTGAGCTAGCCTGAGCAGACAGACATGGGCACAGTGATCAGGACTCACCAGGAAGGAGCAAAGGAAGATGAAGGACACGAAGTAGAAGTAGGCAAAGTCACTCCCACACTCACTGGCATTGGCATCTGGGTCACAGGCCCGGTTGCTCAGACAAGACAGCATGATTTCATGCCAGGCCTCCCCCGTGGCACTCCTGAAAAGAACAGAGCTGTGAGTCCATAATAGGAGGCCTGGAGGGCAAACCTCCAGTGACATCAGAGCCCTGGCCAGCCCAGAAGGTGGGGGCCTAGTCCTCAGGAGAGCTGGGCCAAGGGGAGCCCTCGCTGGGCCCCTGTACATGAAGCCTTTGCCATTATGTTTCCGAACTGGTCATCAATCGAGGAGAGTAATCCAGTGCACTATGGGAACTCCTTGGAGGACACAACATAGTCTCATCCCAAACACAGGCTATTCTTACCCTTGTTTCTAGAAGCAGCAGCTTCTAGAATGGCTACCTTTCCAGCCACTCAGGCCAAAGCAACTGCATCATCCCTGCCTCCTCCCTTCATATCCTATCCATCAGCTCAGGCTCCTTCAGAAAGAGCAGCTCTTGTTTTCACCTGGTGCCTCACAGCAGCACCCTTCCAGGTGCCATGCGGGGCCACAAGGTGCAGGCCTGAAGTTGTCACTTCTTTCAGACCTTCCCATGCTCCCTCACTCCTCATGAAGACCAAACCCACATAGCTGAGCTCAGCCCCAGGGACCTGAAACCTGATCTTCTGCCACCCTCAGCCCTCACTTGCACACCACTCTCTGTGCCCAGAATCCCTGGAGGACACCCTGCCCTGAGCAGCCACTTGGGACTCTGCAGAACACACAGCCAGCACCAGTGCCCACCAATGATGCCAGCAGTGGGGTTTTCCTAGTCAACGGGCCTATGCCAATCCAAGTGATGGAAGCACCCCCTTGTGATGCAAAGTTCAGGGAAACAGAAATCTTGGAAAACACAGGCCTAAGGCAGACTCAGAGGGTGGCCTCAAATCTTTGTGGCATGGGGAAGAGCAATAATAAATGAAGAAATAAATTTAATGTAACTGCTGAAGTTCGGAGAATCAATATGATCTGAGAAAGAATGAGCCTGAGGATGCCTGTCTATCTTATGCAAGAAACAAGAGCCAGAATGTTCCCCAAGAAGTGCAGCAAACAGGGGCCCTGAAGCAGCCCTGCCTCTGCATGAAGAAGCTCTCTGGAAGGTCTGATGTCAGCACGCACCCCATAAGTCCCTAAAGAGTTCCTTTCCTGTCCTGGAAAAAACGAGGGAGACGCAGGAGGCAGTGATAAAAATTCACCCTTCCCCCAGCCCTCAAGTCTACACCCAGACCAGGACAGCCAGGGCCCAGTCATAGAGAGTGCTCCACAGCCCAGGACAGCATCTGGGCTTGAGCTGCTTCTAAACACACCCCTGCCAAAGAGGCCTGTGCAGGCCCAAAGCTTTTCCCAGGGTTTCCAGGTTCCACCTCCATGCTCCCACATTCCACCTTTTTACTCTTGCTTACTCTTTGGCGTAAGGGAGGTGTGTCAAGACCAGAAGTTCTGGCCAGCAGAGCTCCTTGGGCCATGAGCAGCAGCAGTCTTCCCCTCTGCACCTGCCTCTCCCTTTCTCACCCATCCCATCACCAATACTGCTTCTAGCTATGGAAGCTGGGGCCAGCTCACTGCACAACCCTGCAGGCGTTCCCTGTCCTAATAGGGTGCAGCCTCCTGGGAGCCTTCTGGCTGCCAACCACACAGCAAGGACAAGACAGGCAGGCCTGGCTCAGAGCTCCCAGGTTCCTCCCTTAGGGGCCTCTTACCAGTCTGTCCTGAGGCCAGGGCAGACTTCAAGAGCCTCTGGATGAGCAGAGAGGGAAGAACTGGAAAAGTCCTCTAAGGAAAAGCAGCATGATTTGAGGGTTAGAAGAGAGTGGTCCCCATGGTGAGACCCACCCTCCTCCATCCTGAGCAGAGTGGACATCAATGTGACCACCCAACATACCTGAACAACAGCATCAGGGCTTGTAAGAATGTGCGGAAGTTATTGTGCCGGTTGATGCTGGTGTCGTCGTCCAAGGCAATGTTTCCAAACACCTAAAATGGAGAATAGCAGCGTGTTGATGCTGCAGGATTCCCAGAGCCACAGTGGGTAGACCAGGCAAGAGAGGGAATGCGTGCAATCTGGGGGGCCCCATATGAGACAGTTGATCACACCCTAGTTCCATGGCTCAGCATGAGCCAGGCTCCAGGAGCTCTGAGCCTGTTTCTAGATGCAAGTCTGATGAATGGGAATGGGGCCCAGATCTGCTCTGCACAAGACGGGAAGCTCACTTATTAACAGTTCCAAAGCAGGAATTATACTATCATACTGGCAAAAGCTCTGAGAAATCACTGGAAATATTCTTTTTTTTTTTTCTTTTTTCAGTACTGGGGATTGAACCAGGAATGCTCTACCACTGACCTACTCCCTTAGCCCTTTTTAATTTTTATTTTGAGACAGGGTCTCACTAAGTTGTCTCAAACTTGTGATCCTCCTGCTTTAGCCTCCTGAGTAGTGGAATCATAGGTATGTGTACACCCAGCTATATCACTGGAAAAATTCTTTTAAAACATTTGTGCAAATGGTGCAATGGGATTTTTATCTATTATAATTGATTTTTTTCAGGGTAAGAATGCAAATGAATCAAGAACCATCTTCAGCTTAAAATTTGGCTGAAAATTAATAAAGTATTACATTTCCACAAAGATCAGTAACATGAATGTTCTTATACATCCAAAAACTAAAGCAAGTGTGTGTGTGTGTGTGTGTGTGTGTGTGTGTGTGTGTGTAGGTGTGTTTGCTTTAAAAAACATCAAATCTCAGCAAACTCTAAATCAAGAGAACATTTCAGCCTGTGAATTAAAGACTTGGATATTGGCACCTCCCATACTAACTATACACTCAGTCCATTCTCCTCCCCACTGCTGGGAGGGGCCAGATGACCATGGGCTATAGCAGGACACTGCTTTACATATTTAAGTATTTTTTCCCCAAATAACTGACAAAGTATTCTTGGGAAATCAAACAACTTAAACCACACAGACTGAGCTCATTGAGGACCTGATCTGAGGCTCCTCAGGAGCAGGTGATCTCCACTAAGGAGTGGAAGGGGCACCTTCAGACTGGCCAGCAGCCACTCCACACCGTACAGATGTCTCCAATGCCCCAGTTGTACCTGAAGGCCACCCAGACCTCAGAAACATGGCAGTGCACTTTCCCAGAGAGAAAGGAGTGGATGGACGGCTAAACTGCCCCTCCTGGGAGTGCCTGGATACCCTCCAAGCAACAGTGTCTGAAAACAGCTGTCTCACTCCTCACACCAGTGTCTGACTCACAGCAGAGGCTCACTATGTGTCAGTTTATTACTGTTACCATTTAAGGACCACAACACATTCCCAGTGGCCCGAGTGGACGAGAGCTCTGCATCCAGCCCTGTCAGGGCAAGCAGCACCCACCTGCATGCCGATGATGGCGTAGATGAAGAACAGCATGGCAATGAGGAGGCACACATAGGGCAGCGCCTGCAGACACATGGGCAGGTCAGGTCCTCTACCTCTCCACGGCCACACAGACCTCAGCCTAGCCCAGCTCCAGGCCCACCCTCCAAGTGACAGGCCCTGTTTCTTCATCTATAAACTGGGGTCATAAAACCGATCTCAATGGTTTTGTGGGCATTGAGGAGATAACCTGTGGTCACTCAAACTGTATTATAAACTGCAAAAGGACAATGGTGCACACACCCTTCTAAAGAAGGGAGGAACTCTGGGGGTCAGGGAATCATGACAGAGGAGGAGGATGACAGCCCTGGAGGGAGCTGCCCTGTCCTGCCCTGCCCTGCCCTGCCTCTGGCGCCTGCTTCACCTTGAAGGACTGGACGAAGGTCCACAGCAGGATGCGGATGGTGTAGCCCTGGCGCAGCAGCTTGACGAGCCGCGCAGCTCTGAAGAGGCGAAGGAAGCTGAGGTTGATGAAGTTGTTCTGTAGAGAAGAGGGATGCCCTCTCATCTTTGGAAATCGCCCCCCAAAAGGGCAACCTATACCCCACAACCTCTCCACAAGTCCCTGTGGCCCCAAAGTGGTTAAAAAGAAATTGAAATAAAGTCACTACTCAGTCTAAGCAGTAATGGCCACCAGAAAACCTTCCAAAAGGAAAGCTTATTGTTGCAAGTCACGCTTCATGCAGCAAATCAGAGACATCCCCTATTCTAGGGCCACCCGGACAGGGAGACACAGAGAAGGAGCTCTCCAAAGTGGCTCCTTGCTGCCAGGTGGGGTAGGATCACCTGTGGGACTCCAACAGTGACCACCTCTCATGGGAACAGCCAGCCAAGCTGTCCAGGTGCTGGGCATGATGGTTCTCCAGTGGGCACCCCTGAAGGGACCCCCCGCCTGGGCTTGGTGGCCGCGCTCCTCCCTACCAGCCCAGCCATTTCTACTGGGACCCACCGGGCTCTGCGGGGACTGCTCCAGGAGCTGCTGACACTTACGAAAGGGACAGATGCAGTCACTCTGCTGCTCTCACCCCAGGTCTCTGCTGCCGAGAACCAGGACACTTGGTATGCGCCCTCACCCAAGGGCTCAAAGCTAACCACAGAGACAAACCAATCAACCCCAGACTCCAAAGTTTACCTGGGAGTGAGGAATCCCCGGCCCAAGACACCCTGGACTATTGGCAAGCCTTTTCAGAAGAGGGTGGCTCTGGGAAGGTTCCGTGCATAGGTGGGGGTTCCTGTAGAGCCAGGCACTGTATGTCTGTCTACTTGGGGACCAGGTACCTGCACACAGCCTGAGAGCAGCTTCCTGACACTTTGGTATTTTTAAATATACAAGCAGCTCAGGCTCAGACACATTTGTGTTGTCAAGATTCAGTCATCAAATAAAGAGAAAAGAGAACACAGATGTTGAATGAGACAGCAGCAGCAGGAGAGCACATGCAAACGCAGAAACAGGGAAAGCCTGGCAGCACTCAAGGGCTGCCTATCACAACAAGGGAGGTGGAGGGATGGGCTCACACTTACTTCCAGGGACCCACTCTCAAGGGACACTTCTGCCTTGCCTGTGGCTCCCACCAGCGTGGCAGGATCTCTGAGTTTCTCTGCAGGCTGGAAACAGACAGTCACGGGAGGTTCTGGCTCTCAGGCAGAATGCTGAGTCCTAAAGGTAGGATCAGTGGGCATAAGGGTGATGTGGACCTTGTCCACATCAGCAAGAGGGTGGGAGTGGGACTTGAGGCATGCCCTGCAAGGTGCACAGCTAAGCCTGCAGCTCCCCATCAATTCAGGCTGAGGAGAGAGAATCTCAGTGGTACACACAATGGAAATAACTGCCCACTGACCACTTCAGACCCCAAGGACATAGACAGTCACTAGTAGGGGATCCTTTTGAAACCCCCTACTCAAATAGGTCTGGAGAAGCAAGGATCTTAACAATGCAAGGCCTGTCCAGCTCAAAGCAATCTGTGGCTGGGCAGTGGCACTCAGGAGAATTCCTGAAAATGTGGGAGAAATACAGACTCCTGGTAACAAAGAAGGGGCAGAATATGAGAGGGCAGACAAAGGGCTGGTGACACTCAGCCCCACTCAGCTGCTGTAGTGGAGACCAGTTCTCCATCCCTGCTCCTAGACTTCTCTCTGGGCTCCTGCAAGTACTGGGGGAGGGTGAGTGCAGACAGACAGGCAGCCCTGGAGAGTTGTGAAGGCAGATGATAACAGTCACAGATGCCCAAGCAGAGTGATGGGCTGGGTACCGCCATGCTAACTGCATGCAGGACAGCGGGACAGCAAGACAGGGCTGTGTGCCGTGCACTGCCACCTCTGGCCTCAGCCGCCCTGAAGTTAGACATGGCCTGCCCTTCCTCCCAAGACCCATGGTTTCTGCTGCACAAGAAATGCTACGCCCACTTGGAAGCTACCCTTTTTGCAACATCACTCAGCCTGTGCACCCACAGTAAGACGAGGGAACACTGGTCTCGCCCTTCCATCTCAGTCTCCTTGCCCACAACCTGGCAACACTAGGGACATCAATGCCCAGGTGGCAAGGGACAACTGAGGAAAGAAATTCGGAAGTATAGTGAGCTTTGTAAGGACACTGTCCCACAAAGCCAACCTGGCTGACCCAGCCACGACTAGCATCTACATCCAAGGCCACCATGCTTCTAGCCAGTCACAAGAGAGGGAGGCCTTACTCCTGAAGGCCTCCAGGGAATTCAGTCAGACCCATGGATACCTGATGACCACACACCACACCACAGGATGAGGTCCTGCTATCATAACCAGACTGCTCTCTTAGTTCCACTAATGTGGGCTGATTGTGCAAAGGAGAGGAAATGTGCACATACACACACTCCCCATGTCCACCAGTCATGAAGGCCAGGACAAGGAGGAGAGAGACAGGTGGCCACTGCCTGGCCTCAGCTGGAGGCTGTGCAGAGGATGTGGCATTTCCGCAGCATTCAATGCCATTTTCTCAAAATGCAAGCTTTCCACTTTAGATGTAAAACCCTGTGCAACATTCAGTTTCTGCACAGAAACCTCAAAGATCTGCTCCTTTGGATGAATTTTCATAGCCACAGCTAAAGCTAATTGCTACCAAACACCCTTATTCTCTCAAAACCACTGAAGAGAGCTGGGGCTGTAGCTCAGTGGTAGAGTGCTTGCCTAGCATGTGTGAGGCACTGGGTTTGATCCTCTGCGTCACATAAAAAAAATAAATAAAATGAAGATGTCATGTCCACCTACAACAAAAAATATTAAAAAAAAAAACTTCTGAAGACCTAGAGGGAGGCCTCAGTTGCACCTGTATACTGCAAGAGCTTGGCCAACAGTGTGCACACACTCCAGTGACAATCTAGAGTAGGGATCCCTGAGCCCCTCTGTCTGCTGGGACAGAGACCCTCCTACTCAGGCCCCCACATGACCCTCTCTGATTCAGAGTCCAAATCTCCAAACTTCCCATGAGCCCAGTGCCCCTGGCCCAACTCCCTACGGAAGGGCTTATCTAGGAAGGACAGATGCAACAGGGGACTTCACCAAGGCCACCTGGGCAAACCAAACCTATGCTGTGCATTGGCATGATAGGGACACCGAAGAGAGGAGGTGAGAGTGCAACAGAAACCACAGACTCCCAGGGACCAGGGCCAACCTAGTCAGGCAAAGCCTCCTGAGTCATGCCAGTCTCAGCAGGAACTTCTGCCCTGGTCATTTACCCCCCATCCCAGAAAGTTCCACTTTCCCTCCTTGGCAAGGGCCCAGATTCCAACAGCTCCTGGAGGCCCTCTGAAGCCCCTGCTGGACCCCAGGGGTAGGGGAGAGTACATGGGAGGCCAGAGGTGAGAATACAGCAGAATCCAGCTCACGCCTCAGAGGGCAGCAGGTAGGAGCCCCAGAAACAGAGAGAAAAGAAGAGCAGGCAGAGCGAGGACTCGTAAAACTGTTTAAAGTCACAAACCAACCGTTTCCTATATGTGATGTTTTCATGGATGGGTATTTGCGTATTATTTACAAATTGGGGTGGTTTGAGCAGCAGGCGCGCAACATACAGACGGAGACATGGGTTTTCGCATTGTATGTTGGTTGGGTGGCGT
This sequence comes from Ictidomys tridecemlineatus, assembly GCF_052094955.1. Lineage (NCBI taxonomy): Eukaryota > Metazoa > Chordata > Mammalia > Rodentia > Sciuridae > Ictidomys > Ictidomys tridecemlineatus. The sequence goes on along the minus strand of NC_135480.1, from coordinate 210,365,764 downwards.
GAGTCAGCAGGTAGGTTAAGGTAAATCAAGAACAAAAACAGAAAACAAAAGAGAATATGAGTCATAAACACAAGCAAAAACTTAAACTCTGAATACTTAACTAGAAAACTTCAGGATTTTGTAAACTGCATATTTTTCTTGAAATGCATGAACTCAAACATATTTTGAGATCTGTAGGTTATGAGACTGCAGCTCTATTTGCATTCTTGTTTTAATGCAAATCCAAAGATGACTCACAGACAATAGTTCATTTTTTTTCCAGGCAAAGAAATCAATGTCAGTTTTATGTGAGTTTGGAGCCCTTTCTCCAGGGATCCTTGCTAAGACTATGGATTTATTTTGATTTTTAAATTGGGGATCAAAACTGACACTCATATTTTTGCCTAAGAAAAAAAAGTGCATTTGCAAAGTAAATATATGAAGTGGCTCCAAATGAAAAACAAACAAATAAACAAACAAAACACCACCGATCCATGTGATGGCTGTTCTTTCATCTGTTCTCCTCCAGGCAGAGAAGGCCAATGACCAAAGCTCCAACAGCAATGGCAGCCAAAGGGTAGATAAGTGTTCCCACAGGGCAGCTTCTCCCTCTCCCACCAGCCTGCCAAGGGCTTGCCTTAAGTGAGGTTTGACAGCTTACAGGCCTCCCTGGCCTATCCAGCAGCTGAGGGACAGCATGCTGGGTCATTTCAGTGGCCTACACTGCAGGAGGCCTCTGTGCACCTGTGATGTCAGCCAGCATCCCTGCCCACCTCCTCTTATGCCTTCTCATCTATCAGGAGTCTGGTGCAGAAACCCTGAAGTTGCCCTTCCAACTTGGAGCTGTTGGATCACTTTAGCTGGGGAAACAAATATTCCTGTTTCCAAGAAGCCCCACAGGTCCCAGGAACTCAGCCAGCCTGGTCTTCAGATACTGCACTGAATCTGATGCTTCTGGGGGGGATGCACACAGTGATGGGGCAGCCCCCAGGAAAGCCACCCCACCAGGAGCTGGTAAAGCAAAGCAACCTTGGTTTACTTTTTTATTTATTTTTAAATGTTATTTATTTTTAATATTATTGTAAGTTTCTACCTTTACTTAATCAATTAACTTATTTTTATGAGGTTTTAAGGATTAAACCCAGTGCCTCACACATGCCAGGCTAGCGCTCTACCACTGAGCTACAACCACTGCCCTTGGTTTTCTTTTTAAATGGAAGATTTCAGCCTCTTTGCTTAGAATACTCACATCATTAACTGATGAAAATCATGAAATATACATCATAAACAAAATAATATGTCTAAATATTTTAAAGAACAGTAAACCAAATATCCATATATTTATCACACAGCTGAAAAGCAGATGGCTCCTGTCACTGTGATGCCCTCCTGCTTCCTTCCTGCCCTCTGGATGAAGCAGCTGGCCTTAATCCTGGTCAATAATCACTTGTCCTTGCAGTTCTTTCATAGACCCTAAATGCATCCCACATCTGCTAGTTCTCAGCCCCACAGTGGCAGCTGTGCAAACGTGGCTGACAGTGAGCAGACACTGCCTCCCAGAAGCATCCGTATCACCCTAGCCATCAGTCCGGTGCCTGCAGTTATCTCACCGTCTCCTCAGTCTTCATTGCCTTGTGCTACTGACACACTCTCTACACATCTGGGTGCTTGGCTGCTGGCTCAGTGACAGTTATCACAAACAGATGTTGTGA